>NC_069499.1:1428039323-1428334323 GCF_027579735.1 Bombina bombina | reverse complement strand
CTCTTACACAGCCTGCATAATCAGAACAGCCCAGACTGTAAGCAGAGACTGTCCCTACAGCAGGGTGTATGTATACACAAAGCAGAAACTGGAGCTAGCTTTGAATACAGTACCCACACCAATATTATTTCAGGCAGCTAGATGCTGCACTCGCTGCCAAAGCCTGCAGAGACATTTTCTACAGGGAGATAATTCACAGTGTTTATGCAGCTTAGCTGTTACCCATAACATTTCATAACCCATCAAAAACAAGCCCGGAACATCATCAACAGGGTTTTTACAAATGTTTAATTTTACACAGAAATAATTTTACAGAAAAATGAAAAATATAAGGCTAAAGATGAAATATTCATGGGAAAAAATAGTGTACAGAAGGCAGTATGTCTTTAAAGCACCAATACAAGAGAAAACTATAAATAACAATGATAACCTAAGCTTATTTATGGAAAGTTCTATCTATATTTGCCCAGCTATGGTAAATTTGCTGTCAGCTGCATACATATAAATACTCTTGGGTATTGAATACCACAGCTAATAGCATCTGTCTGAAACTTTACCCTCAAACTCCAGATCAAAAGCTCAAAAATAATATTTAACTTTAAGGGACATACAAGTGTGAGATAAAAATGCAACTTCAAGATGAAAAAATTCAGAGCAGCATGCAATTAAAAAGTAAAAAAAAAACCAGTACTTTGGGGCGGAGCCAGCCGTGCATCTAGGCAGACGTGTATCATCATAGCTCCTGTTCTAAGTCGATACATTTCATATTTTTATCTGCTCAGGGCTGCCCAAATTATGCATTAGTTGCAGCTATAACTAGGGGAAGACAAATTGGACTGCCCCAATACTTAAGAAACAGCCTAAGTTGTGCAGATCGTCATCTATCTTTACAGTGAAGGCAGCTGTGGGGAACATTAAGGAGCGGCCATCTTAACATTCCAGTAGCTCTGCGATTGCCGACAAGTGACCGCTTGTAACCAACAGATAGAAGGGCACTCTCATAGAAGTCTTACTCTGTAGTGGAGTATCAGGCGAAAGTCGTTGGCACACATGGAAGTAACGGGGGCTGATATCCTCCGAGCTCTGGAGGGGCTTGTACGCGATCACTTTAGCAAGATGAAGAAGCACATGGTGGCGGTATTCATTTCAAGCCTGGGACCCGACTTGAAGATCTACTTGGAGCCGGGTGCTGACAACAGGGATTTTCCTGTAAATTTTATACATCCTACTAACCCGGAGGAATACAAGGCCATACAGGGTATAATAGCAGAAGATACTCAGATGAACGCACTGGTAATACAGAGCACTGACTTGGAAGAAGAAATTAGAGTTCCATACTCAAATGATCAAGGGGATATTTCAGATGAAAGAGGGTTGAACAAGAGGGTCTGTACAAAAGCAACTAAGGAGAAACCAGGGAAAACAAAGTTCATGGATTCCCACAAGGTTTTAGTTGCTTGGTGTTATGGACATAGTTGCTTTCAAACTACACAATACTATCTATATGCCATGCATTTGGAGGTGATTGTTAATCTACCCATCATTTCATTCAGTAGCAATACCTCAGTAGATGAAGAAGCGCAGCTGGCTAAGATTTTGATGCCTCAGCAGATCTTTAAAGGACAGACTTTGAATGGATTAAGTAATTTTATATCCAATCTGAGAGTGGACTCTACATAAAGTTTATTTATGCTTTACATGAGATTATGGCTTTAGGCTTTCTGTTTTATTATTTTAAAGTTGTACATTGTTTGTTGTACTATGGTTTGTTTGATAGTTATCCTGATATACATAATACACTTATAATGTGGGTTGGAGCTTCCCTGCCAGATTTTTTTATAATAGTCTGGTTACCTATCCAAGCTGTTTCATATATATCCCTATTCATGTAAACCATTATTGAAAAGTATGCTGTTGATATGTTTTCTTCTGTTACATTATTTAACTCTACTGGGTCTGCGGCTCCATATACTTCCCCTTCCTTATAGTTAACCCTATCATATGATTATGAGATCGTATAGGCTAGGGACAAAGAATAGCTTATTGTTAGGACCTATCTAATTTTTAATTTAATGGATTCACCTGACATTGGGTATAGGACCCATACCCAAGTACAGGGTCTAATTATCCAAGATGGGTGAATACAAATCTCCCTTTCTTAGGGTATAAGTATATTCTGAGTTAGGTTCTTGAATAATGAGAGATTTGTCTGCTTTTATTTGTAACAGGATTGTAGAATCTCTATATTAGTAGTTAGAGCTTTATAGTGTTATAGTCAACAGCATAAATATAACTTTTTTAGTAATCAGGGATACCTTTTCCTATTAAATACAACTCATATATTGCAACCACTAGATAGCTCTAATCCATAATTAGTAGCTATCTTAAAAGTTTTCAATTACCATACAATAATTAGGGGAAGTCAGAGTTACTCGTTTGGGATGATAGGTTTTTATTTTATAAGAATGCGGGCACTCTTACGGCTAGATTTAGAGTTTTGTCGGTAACGACCCGCGTAGCTAACGCATGCTTTTTTTTCCCCGCACCTTTTAAATACCGCTGGTATTTAGAGTTCACAGAATGGCTGCGTTTTCAGTGCGTTAGGCTCCAAAAAGGGAGCGTAGAGGCATATTTACCGCCACTGCAACTCTCGATACCAGCGGTGCTTACGGACGCGGCCAGCTTCAAAAACGTGCTCGTGCACGATATCCCCATAGGAAACAATGGGGCAGTTTGAGCTGAAAAAAAAGCTAACACCTGCAAAAAAGCAGCGTTAAGCTCCTAACGCAGCCCCATTGTTTCCTATGGGGAAACACTTCCTAAATCTGCACCTAACACTCTAACATGTACCCCGAGTCTAAACACCCCTAACCTTACACTTATTAACCCCTAATCTGCCGCCCCCGCTATCGCTGACACCTGCATATTTTTTTTTAACCCCTAATCTGCCGCTCCGTACACCGCCGCAACCTACATTATACCTATGTACCCCTAATCTGCTGCCCCTAATACCGCCGACCCCTATATTATATTTATTAACCCCTAATCTGCCGCCCCCAACGTCGTCTCCACCTACCTACAATAATTAACCTCTAATCTGCCGACCGGACCTCACTGCTACTATAATAAATGTATTAACCCCTAAAGCTAACTCTAACCCGAACCCTAACACCCCCCTAAGTTAAATATAATTTAAATCTAACAAAATAAATTAACTCTTATTAAATAAATTAATCCTATTTAAAGCTAAATACTTACCTGTAAAATAAACCCTAATATAGCTACAATATAAATTATAATTATATTATAGCTATTTTAGGATTAATATTTATTTTACAGGCAACTTTGTAATTATTTTAACCAGGTACAATAGCTATTAAATAGTTAATAACTATTTAATAGTTACCTAGTTAAAATTATTACAAAATTACCTGTAAAATAAA
The DNA here is from genome assembly GCF_027579735.1 of Bombina bombina. NCBI lineage: Eukaryota > Metazoa > Chordata > Amphibia > Anura > Bombinatoridae > Bombina > Bombina bombina. The sequence continues at coordinate 1,428,330,880 of NC_069499.1, read as the reverse complement.
TCCTAACCTAAGTTGCAATTAAACCTAACACTACACTATCAATAAATTAATTAAATAAAATACCTACAATTACCTACAATTAAACCTAACACTACACTATCAATAAATTAATTAAATACAATACCTACAAATAAATACAATGAAATAAACTAACTAAAGTACAAAAAATAAAAAAGAACTAAGTTACAAAAAATAAAAAAATATTTACAAACATTAGAAAAATATTACAACAATTTTAAACTAATTACACCTACTCTAAGCCCCCTAATAAAATAACAAACACCCCCAAAATAAAAAAATGCCCTACCCTATTCTAAAATTAAAATAGAAAAGCTCTTTTACCTTACCAGCCCTGAAAAGGGCCCTTTGCGGGGCATGCCCCAAAGAATTCAGCTCTTTTGCCTGTAAAAAACCCCCACACATTACAACCCACCACCCACATACCCCTAATCTAACCCAAACCCCCCTTAAATAAACCTAACACTAAGCCCCTGAAGATCTCCCTACCTTGTCTTCACCACGCCGGGTTCACCGATCGATCCAGAAGAGCCTCCGATGTCTTGATCCAAGCCCAAGCGGGGGGCTGAAGATGTCCATGATCCGACTGAAGTCTTCATCCAAGCGGGAGCTGAAGAGGTCCATGAAAGCGCGGTTTCTCAATCTTTTTTCACAATGCTTCATTAATATATATTGTAAGGAGAGTTATTCAAACCACTGCCAATTCTGATATTTAACTTCTAGAATTTGATCATATCCAAACAGAATCCTAGTTAAGGGTTAGCAGCTCTATTTCGCGCTATATAAAAAGTTTTTTCTATCCTATATTTACAAGTACCATTTACAAACCTAACAACTATGTTACATTGTGGTATTATGCGAAGTGAGTTGCTTTGAGTACCGATTACTATGATGTATAGACCCTGGATGCCTGGATCATACTTGAGCAAATACACAACTACAGGATGGCAGGTTTTCTTATATATATTCCATCTAAGGTTGATTAAACTCTATGCATAAGATATATATATATATATTTCATTCAATGTTATATTAATGTTAATAGTTAATAGCGACATAACGCTGAAATAGTGGGTTGAGGTACTTAAGTGACCTCCGATGTTCATGGAGGACAATTTCATGTCTTAAAGAATAAATAGAAAATATGAGGTTATTTATGATTCACATGACTAATGTAACAGATATCTATCTATCTATCTATCTATCTATCTATTGGGTACTTATAGAGGGCAAACTAATCACCCGTGAGGGTCTCAAGGCGCTATGAGTACTGTATATATGTTGATCAAAGTGATTGATATGTTTTTCCATTATTTTACTCTTTTCCTTTTTTTTTTTCTTTTTTGTTACTTGTCATCTGTATATTGGTATGATGTTTGATCCACTATGTATTACTGTAGTATACAGTTAAACCCAATTAAAACAATAAAAAAAAAAAACAAAAAAAACCCCAGTACTTTCTTGAAAACTTCAATGTGCTTAAAAAAAAAAAAAAATCTCATAGGGTTATTCACAACCAAGCTGGCAACTAACAATTTAGCTTATGCGTTTCATGTCCTAAGTCACTTTATCATGGCTCATATGGAATCGTTTGTCGATTGTGAATTTTGAGCAAACTTCACCTGCATACAGGAGAGATAAATCAGCGAGACTTGCTAGTGTAAAATGCTTCAAGCAGATGAGAATTTTGAGAGAGCTTTACACATACTCTGAGAACTCCCCTGTCAGTTGTATTTTACATAAAACAAATACAAAGTACAATGTAATTTGTAAAATATAGACTGAAATATAGAAGTATGATCCTAATTTGTTAAAGAAACATAGAAACTTTCAATCACATTGCATTAAAATACAAAATAGAAAGTGCAAAGTAAAACAACTTAAAGGACCAAATCTAAAGTCTATATTATTCTAAAATACAAAGGACAATCTGTAAATGTAACAAAACTCTCATGTCATGCAGTGCTATATCGCACTGAGATTGTCACTGCTTCACATACAGAATTGAAGGGAATCCCCCTTGGAGAAGTATAGTAAAATTTGCCTTTCTAGAATTATGTGAAAGATCTCGCAGTGCTGGAGGATAATTTTAGATTATCTCATCTGAGTGGAGAGCTTTATGGAAGGAATCTCTTATCATTCTGGAACTTCAAGCTTCTGTCCTATGTCTTAGATAATTCAGAGAGTGCAGCCCCTGTGAAGCCTGCAATATAATTTATCTCCAGGATTGAGAATCTTAGATTATCAGAGCCCATGGCCCAATAATAAAAGGATCATCAGACCAATAAGAAATGGCCTTTTTGGTCCTGCCAGTTGACTGACCATCTCTGTCCCGATGAGTGGCAATTTGCTTTCCATAGGAAACAATAGGGATCACTGTCTGAACATAAACCTTCCCACACTGCCAGTGAATTGTGTGCTCACTAAAAGTGCAAATGGTTTCTGTGTAATAACTAGGGATGGGCGAATGTGTAAATTTCCGAATTCGAATGTTAGAACGAATGTTAGTACCGAAATTCGAATTACAAATCCGAATGTTGATACGAATGAATATTCTTAAAAATTCAATAATCGAATGCTATTTAAAGTTTTCGAATGTCACTTTCGAAATCGAATGTTTATAATTAGATTGAATGTCCACATTCGAAATTTCGAATTTAACATTCGACATCTCTATTTTTGCAGATGATACTAAGTTAAGTAAGGTCATAAGGTCAGAGCAGGACGAACTGTCTTTACAAAGGGATTTGCTAAAATTAGAACTATGGGCAAGTGAATGGAAAATGAGATTTAATACGGAAAAATGCAAGGTTCTACATTTTGGAAGTAAAAATAAGCAGGCTACGTATTTTTTAAATGGGACAAGACTTAGCCAAACACAGGAGGAAAGGGATTTGGGAGTAGTAATAGATAACAAGCTAAAGATGGGTGCACAATGCAGGGCAGCGGCTTCAAAGGCTAATAAGATACTAGCATGTATTAAAAGAGGCATTGATTCAAGGGAGGAAAGCATAATTCTGTCATTATATAAAGCCCTGGTAAGACCTCACCTTGAGTTTGGAGTGCAGTTCTGGGGACCAATTGCTAAAAAAGATATTGCAGAACTAGAAAAAGTTCAGAGAAGGGCCACAAAGCTAATAAGGGGATTGGAGAAATTAACCTATGAGGAGAGGCTAGCCAAACTGGGTCTGTTTTCTTTAGAAAAAAGGAGCTTGAGAGGTGACATGATTACTTTATATAAATATATTCAAGGCCCATATACAGAGATGGCAGAAGCTCTGTTTATTCCAAGAAAATTGTTTCTGACAAGAGGTCATAATTTAAGGTTGGAGGAAAGGAGATTTAATCTCCTGCAACGGAAACGTTTTTTCACTGTGAGAGCAATAAAATTGTGGAACTCATTACCAAAGGAGGTAGTGAATGCCAATACCATAGATACATTTAAAAATAGTCTGGATAAGTTTCTGTATACAAACAAAATTCATGGATATGATTGCTAGTATTAAATGGGTCACATTTTAATGGGGTTATTTAAGCTTAACTGGAGCTTTTTGTAAGTATTTTAGATTTGTATAGGTTGAACTCGATGGACTTCAGTCTTTTTTCAACCTTATCTACTATGTTACTATGTTAAATACTATTCAGAAGTTCAATAGTTCATGTGGTAGGGAATCTAGTAAATTGATACATAATAGATACAAATATATCCATTCAAATGTTTCTATTTCAATCGAATATTGCATAATTCGAATATTACATTGAAAGAAAGCAGTAGAAATACTATTACAAACCTATAAATTCGAATTTTTTTAATTCGAATATTGCATAATTCGAATATTACATTTAAATAAAGCATTATAGAAATACTATGACAAATATATAAATTTGAATTTTTCGAATTTGAATATTGCAAAATTCGAATATTACATTTAAAGGGACACTAAACCCCAACATTTTCTTTCATGAATCAGGTAGAGAATACAATTTTAAATAACATTCCATTTTACTTCTATTATCTAATTTGTTTCATTCTTTAGATATACTTTGTTTAAGAAATAGCAATATACATGGGTGAGCCAATCACACGAGACATCTATGTGCAGCCACCAATCAGCAGCTACTGAGCCTATCTAGATATGCTGTTCAGCAAATAATATAAAGAAAATGAAGCCAATTAGATAAAATTGTATGCTCTTTCTAAATAATGAAAGAATTTTTTTGGGTTTTTTATGTCCCTTTAAAGAAAGCATTAGAAATACTATTACAAATATATAAATTTGAATTTTTCTAAACAAATATTTTCTAATGTAATCGTAAAATTCGAAACCGAACATTCGAAAATGTAATGTTAGAATGTTATGTAAACATTCGAAATTCGATTTGAACGAACTAATGTGTTAAAGTTTGTTTCATTTTTCGAATGTTGGGAAACATTCACCCATCCCAAGTAATAACAAATAATAATACAAATTATTCAAATACATATGTAGTTCAAATAATACATATGTAGTTCAAATAATACATATGTAAACTAAGTTTTACTGTACATTCAGTAGATTTCTTACCACTAAAAATCTTGCCACTGAAAGGCTGGTGAGACTGATATGGGTGAAAAGGTGCACCTAATATGAAGGACAGTCCTTTCAAATTGATAAAGTCCTAGCAATGTTTCCCAATTAAAACACAGGTTAATCCCAGGAAATCATTGGAATTTAATTGTAATAATTGTAATATGTTCCTGTAAGAAAAACACAAGCTGAATCAGAACAGATGAACTGAACTGGCATGAAATAAATTTCCCTTTAAGAGTTCAATTTGGAGGAAAACCAATTAAAGACAGATGAATAAATAGGGGTGTTATGGGTAATACAAGTCATATCTTGAGAAAGGCTGTAAAGCTGAAACACATAGATGTTAAGGATTTATACAAGCCGTTTCATATACTTGCTTCAGAGCGCTCTGCCAAGTGAAAATTAAACCGCACTGAACTGTTAGATATTTTGTGTATCAGGAACCTAAAAACATTGGCAACATACACTCTAACTTGGAACCCGGTAATCCACACTCCTGATTGGTAGGAACACACTACGTGACCTGGAAGTCAGGACAGAGACCACCGTGCCTGAGGGTAACTGAACCTACAAGGGAAGTTGAAGGAAGCGGAGAAATCATTGAATGAGGATTTCGTATTCCGGGTATGAGAAGTCAGTGAGGGGTACTTATCAAGCCATCTACTTACCTGCCTTTGCCGGTCCAATACGCCCGCCTAAGCTCGCCTCACATCGCCGCCGCGGACCTGAATACGTTCGCCTAAGTTATCAAAAAAGCTGTCAAAAAGCCGCGCACCAAGTACGAGGCGATGAGCAGCTGACTGTGATAGTTATCACTCATCCGATCTCGCTGCTCTTCGGCTTTTTGACAGCTTTATTGATACCCCTGTCACTAAGCACTCACACTAACTACACTGTTCTACCCCCTATACCGGCGCCCCTGGAGCCCCCCGCAACTAAATAAAGTTACTAACCCCTAAACCGCCGCTCCTAGACCCTGCTGTAACTCTTATAAATGTATTAACCCCTAAACCGCCACTCCCGGACACCGCCACCACCTACATTATACCTAGTAACCCCTATCCTGCCCCCCCTATACCACCTAGAATAAATTTATTAACCCCTATCCTGCGGATCCCGGACCCCGCCGCAACTAAATAAATAGTTTAACCCCTAAACCGCCGCTCCCGGACCCCGCCGCAACCTATATTAAACTTATTAACCCCTAATCTGCCACTCTACACCGTCGCCACCTATAATAAATTTATTAACCCCTATCCTGCCCCCCACTACACCGCCGCCACTGTAATAAAATTATTAACCCCTATCCTGCCCCCCCCTACACCGCCGCAACTCTAATAAAATGATTAACCCCTAAACCTAAGTCTAACACTAACCCTAACAACCCCCTAACTTAAATATTAATTAAATACATCTAAATAAATTTAACTCTTATTAACTATGGCCTAGATTTGGAGTTTGGCGTTAGCCGTGAAAACCAGCGTTAGAGGCTCCTAACGCTGGTTTTAGGCTACCGCCGGTATTTGGAGTCACTCAAAATAGGGTCTAACGCTCACTTTTCAGCCGCGACTTTTCCATACCGCAGATCCCCTTACGTCAATTGCGTATCCTATCTTTTCAATGGGATCTTTCTAACTCCGGTATTTAGAGTCGTTTCTGAAGTGAGCGTAAACGACAAAACTCCAGCCGCAGGAAAAAAGTCAGTAGTTAAGAGCTTTCTGGGCTAACGCCGGTTTATAAAGCTCTTAACTACTGTACTCTAAAGTACACTAACACCCATAAACTACCTATGTACCCCTAAACCGAGGTCCCCCCACATCGCCGACACTCAAATAATTTTTTTTAACCCCTAATCTGCCGACCGCCACCTACGTTATCCTTATGTACCCCTAATCTGCTGCCCCTAACACCGCCGACCCCTATATTATATTTATTAACCCCTAACCTGCCCCCCACAACGTCGCCTCCACCTACCTACACTTATTAACCCCTAATCTGCCGACCGCAAAGCGCCGCCACCTACGTTATCCTTATGTACCCCTAATCTGCTGCCCCTAACACCGCCGACCCCTATATTATATTTATTAACCCCTAATCTGCCCCCCACAACGTCGCAGCCAGCTACCTACAATAATTAACCCCTAATCTGCCGACCGCAAAGCGCCGCCACCTACGTTATCCTTATGTACCCCTAATCTGCTGCCCCTAACAACGCCAACCCCTATATTATATTTTTTAACCTCTAATCTGCCCCCCTCAACGTCGCCTCCACCTGCCTACACTTATTAACCCCTAATCTGCCGACCGGACCTGAGCGCTACTATAATAAAGTTATTAACCCCTAATCCGCCTCACTAACCCTATAATAAATAGTATTAACCCCTAATCTGCCCTCCCTAACATCGCCGACACCTAACTTCAATTATTAACCCCTAATCTGCTGACTGGAGCTCACCGCTATTCTAATAAATGTATTAACCCCTAAAGCTAAGTCTAACCCTAACACTAACACCCCCCTAAGTTAAATATAATTTACATCTAACGAAATTAATTAACTCTTATTAAATAAATTATTCCTATTTAAAGATAAATACTTACCTGTAAAATAAATCCTAATATAGCTACAATATAAATTATAATTATATTATAGCTATTTTAGGATTTATATTTATTTTACAGGTAACTTTGTATTTATTTTAACCAGATACAATAGCTATTAAATAGTTAAGAACTATTTAATAGCTAAAATAGTTAAAATAATTTCAAAATTACCTGTAAAATAAATCCTAACCTAAGTTACAATTAAACCTAACACTACACTATCAATAAATTAATTAAATAAACTACCTACAATTACCTACAATTAACCTAACACTACACTATCAATAAATTAATTAAATACAATTCCTACAAATAAATACAATTAAATAAACTAGCTAAAGTACAAAAAATAAAAAGGAACTAAGTTACAAAAAATAAAAAATATTTACAAACATAAGAAAAATATTACAACAATTTTAAACTAATTACACCTACTCTAAGCCCCCTAATAAAATAACAAAGCCCACCAAAATAAAAAAATGCCCTACCCTATTCTAAATTACTAAAGTTCAAAGCTCTTTTACCTTACCAGCCCTGAACAGGGCCCTTTGCGGGGCATGCCCCAAAGAATTCAGCTCTTTTGCCTGTAAAAAAAACCATACAACCCCTACTAGCCGAATGACGGTTCCTTTAAGGGACGTCATCCAAGATGGCGTCCCTCGAATTCCGATTGGCTGATAGGATTCTGATTGGCTGATTCCATCAGCCAATCAGAATATTCCTACCTTAATTCCGATTGGCTGATAGAATCCTATCAGCCAATCGGAATTCGAGGGACGCCATCTTGGATGACGTCCCTTAAAGGAACCGTCATTCGGCTAGTAGGCGTCGGGAGAAGAGGATGTTCCGCGTCGGAGGTCTGCAAGATGGATCCGGAAGAAAGAAGATTGAAGATGCCGTTGATAGAAGACTTCATCCGGATCATGGACCTCTTCAGCTCCCGCTTGGATGAAGACTTCATCCGGATCATGGACCTCTTCAGATCCCGCTTGGATGAAGACTTCAGCCGGATCATGGACCTCTTCAGCCCCCCGCTTGGGCTTGGATCAGGACATCGGAGGAGCTCTTCAGGACGGATCGGTGAACCTGGCAGGGTGAAGATAAGGTAGGAAGATCTTCAGGGGCTTAGTGTTAGGTTTATTTAAGGGGGGTTTGGGTTAGATTAGGGGTATGTGGGTGGTGGGTTGTAATGTTGAGGGGGGGATTGTATGTTTTTTTTTACAGGCAAAAGAGCTGAATTATTTGGGGCATGCCCCGCAAAGGGCCCTGTTCAGGGCTGGTAAGGTAAAAGAGCTTTGAACTTTAGTAATTTAGAATAGGGTAGGGCATTTTTTTATTTTGGGGGGCTTTGTTATTTTATTAGGGGGCTTAGAGTAGGTGTAATTAGTTTAAAATTGTTGTAATATTTTTCTTATGTTTGTAAATATTTTTTTATTTTTTGTAACTTAGTTCTTTTTTATTTTTTGTACTTTAGCTAGTTTATTTAATTGTATTTATTTCTTTGTAGGAATTGTATTTAATTAATTTATTGATAGTGTAGTGTTAGGTTAATTGTAGGTAATTGTAGGTAGTTTATTTAATTAATTTATTGATAGTGTAGTGTTAGGTTTAATTGTAACTTAGGTTAGGATTTATTTTACAGGTAATTTTGTAATTATTTTAGCTATTTTAGCTATTAAATAGTTCTTAACTATTTAATAGCTATTGTATCTGGTTAAAATAAATACAAAGTTACCTGTAAAATAAATATAAATCCTAAAATAGCTATAATATAATTATAATTTATATTGTAGCTATATAAGGATTTATTTTACAGGTAAGTATTTATCTTTAAATAGGAATAATTTATTTAATAAGAGTTAATTAATTTCGTTAGATGTAAATTATATTTAATTTAGGGGGGTGTTAGTGTTAGGGTTAGACTTAGCTTTAGGGGTTAATACATTTATTAGAATAGCGGTGAGCTCCAGTCGGCAGATTAGGGGTTAATAATTGAAGTTAGGTGTCGGCGATGTTAGGGAGGGCAGATTAGGGGTTAATACTATTTATTATAGGGTTAGTGAGGCGGATTAGGGGTTAATAACTTTATTATAGTAGCGCTCAGGTCCGGTCGGCAGATTAGGGGTTAATAAGTGTAGGCAGGTGGAGGCAACGTTGTGGGGGGCAGATTAGGGGTTAATAAATATAATATAGGGGTCGGCGATGTTAGGGCAGCAGATTAGGGGTACATAGGGATAATGTAAGTAGCGGCGGTTTACGGAGCGGCAGATTAGGGGTTAATAATAATATGCAGGGGTCAGCGATAGTGGGGGCGGCAGATTAGGGGTTAATAAGTGTAAGGTTAGGGGTGTTTAGACTCGGGGTACATGTTAGGGTGTTAGGTGCAGACGTAGGAAGTGTTTCCGCATAGCAAACAATGGGGCTGTGTTAGGAGCTGAACGCGGCTTTTTTGCAGGTGTTTGGTTTTTTTTCAGCTCAAACAGCTCCATTGTTTCCTATGGGGGAATCGTGCACGAGCACGTTTTTGAGGCTGGCCGCTTGCGTAAGCAACTCTGGTATCGAGAGTTGAAGCTGCGTTAAAAATGCTCTACGCTCCTTTTTTGAAGCCTAACGCAGCCTTTATGTGGACTCTCAATACCAGAGTTATTTTTATGGTGCGGCCAGAAAAAAGCCGGCGTTAGTTTTTTCGGGTCGTTACCGACAAAACTCCAAATCTAGCCGTAAATGAATCCTATTTAAAACTAAATACTTAACTTTAAAATAAACCCTAATATAGCTACAATATAAATAATAATTATATTGTAGCTATCTTAGGATTTATTTTTATTTTACAGGCAACTTTCAATTTATTTTAACTAGGTACAATAGTTATTAAATAGTTATTAACTATTTAATAGCTACCTAGCTAAAATAAAGAGAAATTTACCTGTAAAATAAAAACTAACCTAAGTTACAATTACACCTAACACTACACTATACTTTAATAAATTATTCCTATTTAAAACTAAATACAGGTAGCCCTCAGTTTACGCCGGGGTTAGGTTCCAGAAGGAATGGTTGTAAATCGAAACTGTTGTAAATTGAAACCCAGTTTATAATGTAGGTCAATGGGAAGTGAGGGAGATAGGTTCCAGGCCACTCTTAAAATTGTCATAAGTAACACCTAATACATTATTTTTAATGCTTTGAAATGAAGACTTTAAATGCTAAACAGCATTATAAACCTAATAAAATAATCACACAACACAGAATATATAATTAAACTAAGTTAAATGAACAAAAACATTTGCTAAACAGCATTATAAACCTAATAAAATAATCACACAACACAGACTTCACTTGCATTTTTCTGCAAACAGTTCGTTCTATGCATTCCGATCTGGACTGATTTATAGACAGGAAGATCTTGTTCCTTTGAAATCTGCTCGATAGCTCAGGTCTGGTTAAACTGATTAATTTAAGCTTGCTTGGCTTTGCTGCAACACAAGCGGACAGCTCCACCTACTGGCTATTTTAATAAATGCACTGCTTCTCAATGCTTTTCAATAGCAGTCACATGACTGGAAAAAAAGGTTCTTATTCTGAAACGGTGTAAATTGAACCGTTGTAAAACGAGGGCCACCTGTACTTACCTGTAAAATAAACCCTAAGATAGCTACAATATAATTAATAATTACATTGTAGCTATTTTAGGATTTATATTTATTTTACAGGTAACTTTGTATTTATTTTAGCTAGTTAGAATAGTTATTAAATAGTTATTAACTATTTAATAACTACCTAGCTAAAAGAAATACAAAATTACCTGTAAAATAAATCCTAACCTAAGTTACAATTAAACCTAATACTACACTATCATTAAATTAATTAAATTAATTACCTACAAATAACTACAATTAAATACAATTAAATAAACTAGCTAAAGTACAAAAAATAAAAAAGCTAAGTTACAAACATTTAAAAAATATTACAATAATTTTAAGCTACTTACACCTAATTTAAGCCCCCTAATAAAATAACAAAGCCCCCCAAAATAAAAAGAATTCTATCAGCCAATCGGAATTAAGGTAGAAAAATCTGATTGGCTGATTCAATCAGCCAATCAGACTCAGCCAATCGGAATTCGAGGGACGCCATCTTGGATGACGTCACTTAAAGGTACCGTCATTCGTCGTTAGTCGTCGGGAAGAAGAGGATGGATCCGCTCCGGATGGATGAAGATTGAAGACGCCGCCTGGATGATGACTTCTATCGGATCGAAGACCTCTTCAGCGCCGCCTGGATGATGACTTAATCGCATGGAAGATTTCTTCTGCGCCCCTTGGATGATGACTTCTGCCGCTCCGGATCTCCTCTTCAGTTCCATCGGTGCTCGGCTGAGTGAAGACGACTCAAGGTAGGATGATCTTCAGGGGGGTAGTGTTAGGTTTATTTAAGGGGGGTTTGGGTTAGATTAGGGGTATGTGGGTGGTGGGTTTTAATGTTGGGGGGGTTGTATTTTTCTTTTACAGGCAAAAGAGCTGTTTTATTTGGGGCATGCCCCGCAAAAGGCCCTTTTAAGGGCTGGTAAGGCAAAAGAGCTGTTTACTTTTTAATGTAGAATAGGGTAGGGAATTTTTTTATTTTGGGGGGCTTTGTTATTTTATTAGGGGGCTTAGATTAGGTGTAAGTAGCTTAAAATTGTTGTAATATTTTTTTAAATGTTTGCAACTTATTTTTTTTTTTGTAACTTTGCTTTTTTATTTTTTGTACTTTAGATAGTTTATTTAATTGTATTTAATTGTAGTTATTTGTAGGTAATTAATTTAATTAATTTAATGATAGTGTAGTGTTAGGTTTAAGTGTAACTTAGGTTAGGATTTATTTTACAGGTAATTTTGTATTACTTTTAGCTAGGTAGTTATTAAATAGCTAATAACTATTTAATAACTATTCTAACTAGCTAAAATAAATACAAAGTTACCTGTAAAATAAATATAATTAATAATTACATTGTAGCTATTTTAGGATTTATATTGTAGCTATCTTAGGGTTTATTTTACAGGTAAGTATTTAGTTTTAAATAGGAATAATTTATTAAAGTATAGTGTAGTGTTAGGTGTAATTGTAACTTAGGTTAGTTTTTATTTTACAGGTAAATTTCTCTTTATTTTAGCTAGGTAGCTATTAAATAGTTAATAACTATTTAATAGCTATTGTACCTAGTTAAAATAAATTGAAAGTTGCCTGTAAAATAAAAATAAATCCTAAGATAGCTACAATATAATTATTATTTATATTGTAGCTATATTAGGGTTTATTTTAAAGGTAAGTATTTAGTTTTAAATAGGATTCATTTAGTTAATAAGAGTTACATTTATTTAGATGTATTTAATTAATATTTAAGTAAGGGGGGTGTTAGGGTTAGTGTTAGACTTAGGTTTAGGGGTTAATCATTTTATTAGAGTTGCGGCGGTGTAGGGGGGGCAGGATAGGGGTTAATAATTTTATTACAGTGGCGGCGGTGTAGGGGGGGGCAGATTAGGGGTTAATAAGTTTAAGATAGGTTGCGGCGGCTTATGGGTTTAACTATTTATTTAGTTGCGACGAGGTCCGGGATCGGCAGGATAGGGGTTAATAAATTTATTCTAGGTGGCGGCGGTATAGGGGGGGCAGGATAGGGGTTACTAGGTATAATGTAGGTGGTGGCGGGGTCTGGGAGCGGCGGTTTAGGGGTTAATACATTTATAAGAGTTGCGGCGGGGTCTAGGAGCGGTGGTTTAGGGGTTAGTAACTTTATTTAGTTGCGGGGGGCGCCGGTATAGGGGGTTAACATGTTTAATATAGTTGCGGCGGGGTCCAGGAGCGGCGGTTTAGGGGGTAATAAATGTATTTAGTTGCGGCGGTGTAGGGGGGGCAGATTAGGGGTGTTTAGACTCGGGGTACATGTTAGGGTGTTAGGTGTAGACAGCTCCCATAGAAATCAATGGGATGTCTGGCAGCAGCGAACATGAACTTTCGCTATGGTCAGACTCCCATTGATTCCTATAGGATCCGCCGCCTCCAGGGCGGCGGTTTGAAAACCAGGTACGCTGGGCCGGAAAAGTGCTGAGCGTACCTGCTAGTTTTTTGATAACTAGCAAAAGTAGTCAGATTGTGCCGCACTTGTGTGCGGAACATCTGGAGTGACGTAAGAATCGATCTGTATCGGACTGAGTCCGGCAGATCGAAGCTTACGTCACAAAATTCTACTATTGCCGGGCAGCAGGGCTTGATAACTAAGGCGAATCAGCCTCGCCACAAATACGCTGCGGAATTCCAGCGTATATGAGGTTGACGGCTTGATAACTACCCCCCAGTGTCTCTGGATATTGTTCCTGAAAAACATAAAGTATCAACATATTGTGCACTTTAAAGCTGGCTTGTACCCATCCCCCTTTGGAACTGTTTTTACGGCCATTCATTGGGACTGCTCCTTGAGATTTTTGTTTTTAAACTTCTATGTAACATAATTCTGTTTTTTAACCACCAGTGGTTTTTATTGTGTTTTATATGGCCTATTAAACTGTATTTTATTTCTATGTTTATAGGTATGTATGTTATTTAGAGTACCTTTAACTTCTTGTATAGCTGCTGGTTTAGTGCTCCCTTTTTAATTTTTTGTTTAATCCCAGGAAATGCCTATATAATCTCTATGTCTGCTAACTAAACCATTGTTAAAGGGACATTGCACACTAGATTTTTTTTGCATAAATGTTTTGTAGATGACCCATTTATATAGCTCATCTTGGTGTGTTTTTGTAAAAATGTATAGTTTTGCTTATTTTTAAATAGCATTGTCCTAACCAAGCCCCAAAGTTTTAGATGTATACTGATGTCTACAGACTTTAGACTGCTTCTGTTTGTATAATGTGTCTTTTCATATGCAGGGGAGAGGGGAGGGGGAGTTTCTGCTATCAGCTCCTTTCAGTGGGTGTCCCAGGCTAATCTCATCAACAGTGCAACATTGGGAGCTTCTAAGTAACTTTTTAAAAGGTTTATACTGGATTTTTATTTCAGCATCTGTGAGTGCATATTATTCTTTATAATAGTGTCTATTACATGCAGTTGGTGTATACTGTTCCTTTAATAAAGGGGGAAACAAACTTTAATGAGAAACCTATATGTATATAAAGTATATTTGTTATCTAAATAAATCTGTTATTAATATATAACACGTCTGGTACAGTGAGTTGCAATATTAGATGTTAAAAACGTTCAGTAGAGTATGGACTTTTGGGAATTATAAAAATTGACTTTTAAAAAGCCGCCAATTCATTGGGAAAACCTGAAAACTTACACTTTGGTAAAACAAAAAAGTTGCAGCATTAAATATTCTTCTTAAAAAAAAAAAAAGGAAAAAGAAAAAGAACAAGCCAAAAGTTAAAAACATATTTTTTTTAAATAAAGAATATACGTTGCATAATATTATAATATTTAACAGCACACTACATACATATAATAAACTGCATACACGTGTATAATATACCCACAGTCTCCCAGTTCCTATAGGTTTATTAATCATGTCCTATTTTCACTTATTGTATTGTCACAAAAGGTGTTGAGTTTCTGTTGTTTTCAAAGAATATTAGGAGTAACGGGCTGAACAAAACAAAGATTGTATTGCACAATCTTGCAAGCCTATCAGCAAAGCACAAACAGTGTGCTAACAGGTGCCGTTGGAATCAGCTGACGCGTTTCACCTTGAGCCGTAGTCCTAGCTGACTTTCTGTTTACACATGTAAATTGTATAGCTATTCAATACACTGCAAAGGGATCAATTGCATTACACTTTCAATGCAGGTGACGATGCTGCTTTTAAAATTCCATCAGTGTCAGAGAAGCACAGCCTCACACAAAGAATTATAGTAAAGCACCTCTTGGGGAGACTGTCTTCAATCATATATTTCAGCCCTTTAAACATTTCACTGGCAATTTCTATCTCAAGACAGGTCCCTTTTTTAAAATATTGCCATTATTACAATCATTTTTACATTGGGGCCTTAGCGAAAACAAAAAATTAACATTTTATTACTTATCTCCACTAGCCCCACTGGGGATGTAATTTATTTTGCTGGAATTATTTGCACAGCTTTTCTATAGCCAATTCTTAAATATTAATGTTTTTACTATAGAAAGCTCTCAGGCAAAAGCAGCTATTTCAAATATAAAAAATAAAGGTAAATTGGTTAATAATAAACAATTTAATATATTCCAAAAGGTAAAGTGGATAATTGGGAACAAATTAAAGAGGATTTTTTTTTTACAGTCCATTGCCCTTTTAAAAAAACATAATAAAAAAAGCTAAAAAATAATTAAATAGAGCATTTTAATTGTTATATTCATTTATGAATAAGAGTATGTATTCAAAGAAAAATATCAAGCTATATTGCTTTCTTTTTCTTTTTTTTAAAATGAAAGTTAATTTTGATCAGTTAAAAGATAGTTTCTAATTATACCCATGTATATAAACATAATCGCCATCTTTATTTGAATAAAAAATATAAATATCTTCATATTTTTACTAACTTTTGATTCTGCCGTTTTCGCCCTGACTCCTCCCATCTTATTCTTCCTGCTTTCTCAGTATTACGTATAGAGTGGTCCCACCCGCTCTATACGTATCATCTATGCGCGTTCACAACGATCAGAACGATTTGCGCATGCGTGATTTAACTATGCGATCCGCAATGCACATGCGATTTACAATACTGCTGGGCTCCAATGCGCAGGCATCTCCCTCAACTCGCAACATAGTAATGAATGGATCATTCATTACTATGTTATTTGCAAATGCGGAGAGTAATGCCAAGACGATTATGCGCACTAAGGTGTGAAGGATGTGCGCATGCGCGAATCGGCCACCAGCATTCTGAATATGTATATATGCTTATTACAGGGGATGCATGCACAGATGGGCCAATACTAAAATGACGTAGTGTCACAGCCGCCTAACGGCCAGGATTTCAATTGGAAGATACAAATACGTCATGAGGAAGTAGAAAAGTAATATAAAAACGGGTTGATATTGCCGGATGCGATATTGAGATTTTACAAAGGTAAAACTTTGTTTTTAAATATAAGTAAGCAATTTGATGAATGAAACTCATAATTAATTTAAATCTTACATTGAATACTGATGAGCCAACCTTTAAACTTTAGCTTCACTTTAAACACAAACCTTATTTTGTGTGATGCATGTAAATGAAGGATGGGATTCCCTAGAAGGTGTCTGAACACCCTGATTGAGAATCACTTGGCTTGACACACAGACTGAATATCCAACCTCTCCATGCTCACTAATTTCTACTGTGGAATCATCTATTTACTTGAAGAGACATTAAAGGGACAGTCAACACAAACATTCGGCCAGATTATAAGTTTTGCGTTATGAGGGGTGCGGTACTAATTTGCACGTTATTGTCACCGCTCACTTACCTACAGCGCTGGTATTACAGGTTTTTATAAACCCGGCGTTATCAGGCAAGAAGTGAGCATAGAGCAAAATTGTGCTCCATACCGCACTCCAATACCAGCGCTGCTTGAGTCAGCGGTGAGCTGGTTGTACGTGCTCGTGCACGATTTCCCCATAGACATCAATGGGGAAAGCCGGCTGAAAAAAAGTCTAACACCTGCAAAAAAGCAGCATAAAGCTCCGTAATGCAGCCCCATTAATTCCTATGGGGAAACAAAAGTTATGTTTCCACCTAACACCCTAACATGAACCCCGAGTCTAAACACCCCTAATCTTACACTTATTAACCCCTAATCTGCCGCCCCCGACATCGCTGACACCTATATTATATTTATTAACCCCTAATCTGCCGCCCTCAACGTCCCCACCACTATAATAAACATATTAACCCCTAAACCGCCACACTCCCGCCTCGCAAACACTAGTTAAATATTATTAACCACTAATCTGCCGTCCCCAACGTCGCCGCCACTATATTATATTTATTAACCCCTAAACCTAAGTCTAACCCTAACACCCCCTAACTTAAATATAATTAAAATAAATCTAAATAAAATCTACAATTAATAACTAAATAATTCCTATTTAAGACTAAGTACTTACCTGTAAAATAAACCCTAAGCTAGCAACAATATAACTAATAGTTACATTGTATCTAGCTTAGGGTTTATTCTTATTTTACAGGCAAGTTTGTATTTATTTAAACTAGGAAGAAAAGTTATTAAATAGGTATTATTACTTATCTCCACTTAACTATTTAATAACTACCTAGCTAAAATAAATACAAATTTACCTGTAAAATGAAACCTAACCTACAGTAAGTTACACTAACACCTAACACTACACTACAATTAAATAAATTACCTAAATTAAATACAATTAAATAAATTAAATACAATGACCTAAATTACAAAAAAACCCACTAAATTACACAAAATAAAAAACAAATTACAAGATATTTAAACTAATTACACCTAATCTAATAGCACTATCAAAATAAAAAAAGCCCCCCCAAAATAAAAAAAAACCCTAGCCTAAACTAAACTACCAATAGCCCTTAAAAGGGCCTTTTGCGGAGCATTGCCCCAAAGAAATCAGCTCTTTTACCTGTAAAAAAAAATACAAACAACCCCCCCAACAGTAAAACCCACCACCCACACAACCAACCCCCAAATAAAACCCTAACTAAAAAACCTAAGCTCTCCATTACCCTGAAAAGGGCATTTGTATGGGCATTGCCCTTAAAAGGGCATTTAGCTCTATTGCGGCCCAAACCCTAACCTAAAAATAAAACCCACCCAATAAACCCTTAAAAAAAACTAACACTAACCCCTGAAGATCGACTTACAGTTTTGAAGACCGGACATCCATCCTCCACGAAGCCGGGAGAAGTCCTCAACGAAGCGGCAAGAAGTCCTCAACGAAGTGGGGAGAAGTCTTCATCCAAGCCGGGAGAAGTGGTCCTCCAGACGGGCAGAAGTCTTCATCCAGACAGCATCTTCTATCTTCATCCATCCGGCACGGAGCGGGTCCATCTTCAAGACATCCGACGCGGAGCATCCTCTTCTTTCCGACGACTAACGACAAATGAAGGTTCCTTTAAATGACGTCATCCAAGATGGCGTCCCTTAGGTTCCGATTGGCTGATAGAATTCTATCAGCCAATTGGAATTAAGGTTGAAAAAATCCTATTGGCTGATGCAATCAGCCAATAGGATTGAAGTTCAATCCTATTGGCTGATCCAATCAGCCAATAGGATTGAGCTTGCAGGATTTTTTCAACCTTAATTCCGATTGGCTGATACAATTCTATCAGCCAATCAGAATCTAAGGGACACCATCTTGGATGACGTAATTTAAAGGAACCTTCATTCATCGTTAGTCGTCGGAAAGAAGAGGATGCTCCGCGTCGGATGTCTTGAAGATGGACCCGCTCCGTGCTGGATGGATGAAGATAGAAGATGCCATCTGGATGAAGACTTCTGCCCGTCTGGAGGACCACTTCTCCCGGCTTGGATGAAGACTTCTCCCGGCTTCGTTGAGGACTTCTTGCCGCTTCGTTGAGGACTTCTCCCGGCTTCATTGAAGATGGATGTCCGGTCTTCAAAACTGTAAGTGGATCTTCAGGGGGTTGTGTTAGGTTTTTTTAAGGGTTTATTGGCTGGGTTTTATTTTTAGGTTAGGGTTTGGGCCGCAATAGAGCTAAATGCCCTTTTAAGGGCAATGCCCATACAAATTCCCTTTTCAGGGCAATGGGGAGCTTAGGTTTTTTTAGTTAGGGTTTTATTTAAGGGGGTTTACAGGTAAAAGAGCTGATTTCTTTGGGGCAATGCCCCGCAAAAGGCCCTTTTAAGGACTATTGGTAGTTTAGTTTAGGCTAGGGGTTTTTTTTTTTTATTTTGGGGGGGCTTTTTTATTTTGATAGGGCTATTAGAGTAGGTGTAATTAGTTTAAATATCTTGTAATTTGTTTTTTATTTTGTGTAATTTAGTGGTTTTTTTTTTTATTTTAGGTAATTGTATATAATTTATTTAATTGTATTTAATTTAGGTGATTTATTTAATTGTAGGGTTAGGTGTTAGTGTAAGACAGGTTAGGTTTTATTTTACAGGTACATTTGTATTTATTTTAGCTAGGTAGTTAGTAAATAGTTAATAACTATTTATTAACTATTCTACCTAGTTAAAATAAATACAAACTTGCCTGTGAAATAAAAATAAAACCTAAGCTAGCTAAAATGTAACTATTAGTTATATTGTAGCTAGCTTAAGGTTTATTTTACAGTTAAGTATTTAGTTTTAAATAGGAATTATTTAGTTATTAATAGTATTAATAACTAATAATGGTTTTATTTAGATTTATTTTAATTATATTTAAGTTAGGGGGTGTTAGGGTTAGAATTAGGTTTAGGGGTTAATAAATATAGTACAATGTTGGGGGTGGCAGATTAGCGGTTAATAAATGTAGGTAGGTGGTGGCGATGTTAGGGGCGGCAGATTAAGGGTTAATAATATTTAACTAGTGTTTGTGATGCAGGAGTGTGGCGGTTTAGGGGTTAATATGTTTATTATAGTGGTGGGGATGTCCGGAGCGGCAGATTAGGGGTTAATAAGTATAATATAGGTGTCGGCGATGTCAGGGGCGGCAGATTAGGGGTTAATAAGTATAAGATTAGGGGTGTTTAGACTCAGGTTCATGTTAGGGTGTTAGGTGCAAACATAAATTTAGTTTCCCATAGGAAACAATGGGGCTGTGTTATGGAGCTTTACGCTGCTTTTTTGCTTTTTTTTTTGTTAGATTTTTTTCAGTCAGCTCTCCCCATTGATGTCTATGGGGAAATCGTGCACAAGCACGTAAAACCAGCTCACCGCAGCTTTCAGCAGCGCTGGTATTGGAGTGAGTGGTGACAATAACGTGCAAGTTAGCACCACACCGCTCATAACGCAAAACTCGTAATCTAGCCGAAATTTACGTTTATTTATAGTTTAAGCTTAGGTTTATTTTATTCCACAGGTAAGTTTTTATTTATTTTAAGATAGTTATATTGTAACTTTTATTTAAAGTTAGGGGGGTGTTTAAGGGTTAATAGTTTAATTTAGTGTGTTGCGATGTGGGGGGCCAGTAATTTAGGGGTCAATAGGTTTAGTTTAGTAGTTGCAACGTGGGTGGCCGGCGGTTTAGGGATTAATAGGTTTATTTAGGTTTTAGCGATGCAGGGGGGTGGTGGTTTAGGGGTTAATCACTTTATTTAGTTTTGGCGATGTCAGGGTGGCGGATTAGGGGTTAATATTGTTATTTAGTGTTCGTGATGTCAGGGGGCGGCAGATTAGCAGTATTTAGACTAGGTATCAAGCTCCGAATGAAGCCTGAAGGCCCGTGTTTCTGGCGAGTCTTCGCTGCTCCATAACCTGTCCGCCTGCTCTGATGAGACGGACAGAGATCGCCGCAATTCAACCCGATCGGGTTGATTGACACCCCCCTGTTGGCCGCAAATCTACAGGGGGCGGCGTTGCACCAGCAGTTCACAGGAGCTGCTGGTGCAATGCTGAATACGGAGAGCGTATGCTCTGCGCATTCAGCGAGGTCTGTCGGACCTGATCCGCACTGTCAGATCAGGTCCGACAGACCTTTAATAAATAGTCCCCTATGGGTTTATGCTAGGGTGTTAGGTTTTTACACAGCCTTCTTGTCCCCATAGATATCAATGGGGATTGCTTTATAGGGATCCCCATTCCGCAACCGCAGGTGTTTATTTTATTTTTAACACTTTTTCTCCATTGATGTCTATGGGGGAAAATGTGCACAAGAACGTCAAGTTAGGTCTTAGCTTTTGTCCAGTATGGAGCTTAACGCACCCTACCTCACAACACAAGACGTTTTTTTTGTAACTTGTAATGGCAGCGCTATGGAAAGTGCAATACTGCTAAATATTTAGCGTTATTTACGCACCGGGTTTAGCGCATAACTTGTAATTTAGGTGATTATTCATTATTCATGAAGTGTTGACATCAAGTTTGTTTGTTTAAAAACACTCAATTTCAAACTATTAAAATGTTGGAACAATGTTGTAGCAAGATGACTGGAAAATGTGAAAATAAATATTTCCTAATCATTAACAGAGACATAAATATTTCACCACTCACAGATATTTTATGTTTGACTGCATCCTTTTAAAAAAATAAATAAAGAAAAACACTTAAACATGAATATTTGTTATTGAAGGACAAGATGGAACACTAAAGAGATCATAAGTACAGCTAATTGGATGCAAGTGGACAATTTTTGAAATGTATATGAAGCATTTTAAACATTTCACAGCTAATGGATTTTTTTTTTTTAAAGACTAATCCTTCCGTCAATCATTGCAGTTAAAAGAAAATGATAGGTCAAATTTACTTTTCTGTATTTCTCAGAGCAATTCTGCTAAACCCGGTGCATCTATAACGCTAAATATTTAGCGGTATCACACTTTCCATAGCGCTGCCAGGTATGGTGCGTTAAGCTAAGACCTGACTTGACTTTCTTGTGCACATTTTCCCCCATAGACATTAATGAAGAAAAAGTGTTAGAAATAAACTAACACCTGCGGTTGCTGAATGGGGATCCCTATAAAGCAATCCCCATTGATATCTATGGGGACAAGAAGTCAAAACATATTACTTTTGAATGGTACTTGTAAGAAGTATTGATCGAATATTATTTCCTGATATGAAGTTTGATTTGGTCGAGAGCGACATGAAACCCCAAATGTTTCATTTGTGATTCAGATAGAGGGTACAGTTTTAAACAACTTTCTAGTTTACGTCTATCATTTAATTTGCTTTGTCCGCTTGGTATCCTTTGTTGAAAATCATACGCGTAGGTGGGCTCAGGAACAGCAATGCACTACTGCGAGCTAGCTGCTGATTGGTTGCTGCTTTTATATGCCTCTTGTCATTGGCTCACAAAATGTGTTAAGCTAGCTTCCTGTAGTGCAGTGCTGTTCTTTCAACAAATAACATTAACAGAATCAAACAAATGTGGCAATAGGAGGAAATTGGAAAGTTGTTTAAAATTGTATGTTCTATCTGAATCATGGGAGAAAACATTTGAGTTTCATGTCTCTTTAAGGTAAACATAATTACCACACCTGGAGCTCCCGGGAGAGGGAATTGCAAGTTTTCTTCCTCATAAAAACAAGAAGAGAAAGAAGCTATAGACAAAAATAAAGTTAAGAGTAGTAAGTAAGTTTAAAAGTAGCAAACACTTTAATAAGCCAAATTCACACATAGAGGTAGATTACGCTAGCGATAAGGAATTGATTGCGGCTGTTTGCAGATGTCGTAAGTAGCACGCATATTACAATTTAAAACTAAACTTGTTCACTCGAGCGCAATTGAATTTAATGCACGTTGGATTAGCGAGACCATGAAGCTCTGGTTAACTATTACGCTCAAATAAAGAGCGTTAAAAATACATCAAAATTTAATTTAAAAATACAGTTATACTCATAATAACACTGTCTGATAGAATTAATTTAAGTCAAATTGCATTAAAAAGTTATAAGGGCTTAAAGATATGGGGTCTAAAATGTTGTGAAAAAAATGGACTGCAAAGGCGATTAACTTATATATACATACATACACACACATGTCTAAATATGTATAGATATAAATATACTGTATATATATATATATATATATATATATATGTGTGTGTACATATGTATTAAAGTGAAGGTAAATTTGGAACATGTTGAAGACACAAAGCAATAATTCTATACTATAATAAGCTAAACACTAACTTTTTTTCAAAAAATGATTCTATATTAGGGAAATAAAACATATATATAAACCCCTACCGTTGCTATCTTTACTCCTCCCAACCGCTATTTCCTGATTTTCTATTGAGTGATGTATAGAGCGGTCCCACCGGCTCTATACGTGTTTCCGATGCGCTTTCACGATCCTATGCATTGGCCGGCCTATGCTTTGGTTAGAGCAATGCTGGGAATAGTGCAAAAAGGACAAGCGAGTTAGCCAAGCTAGGTTTTGGCAATAAGATGGTTCAATACCTCAGCAAGTTAAAACATTCCTTAGATGCGGCCGTAAATAGAACTAGTACGCATGCGCAAAACGGGAACGTGCGTGTACTCAGATGCAGAATTAGCCTTTAGCGCATGCGCATATCATCAAGTAGGTGATGACGTGGGGTCACGGCCGCCTAATAGCCAGATTTTCAACTGGCTGATCTAAAAACGTGACCAAGAGATAAAAAAAAGGGTTGTTTTTGCGGAGCAGAGAAAAGGGAATTAAAACGGAGATTACTGGATTTAGAATAAAATTTAAAAAAAATAATGAATGAAACTCCTATTGATTTTTAACAAAGAATTGGATTGTGGATCAGCATCAAAGTAACTTTACCTTCACTTTAATGTATGTATGAGTTTTACTGTATATTTACTGTACATATTTCACATTCCACTGTTATTCAATTACAGAATAATGTTATTTTTATTCTTAAATACATATTTATATATATGTGCCATCTAGACTGGTATTGTTTTCTGTAAAGTTACACGGCAACTATGCTTTTATTGATTTCTACATGTTTTAGATATATTCTTTAGTTCTATGACCCTCTTTATACATGTATTTACACTTAGTATTTGTACTTTTCTTTGTTCTCTGCTTATCCTTTTTTATTGACTCTTTTTCCACTTTTCTTTCTTTTTATTTATTTTTCTCCTGGTCCTCGTGTTATTTCTAATTACTAGTCGCATACTTAGTTGATTTGGCAACATAGGCTGTATTGGCACATTTTGCAATGCTTTACCATATATGGGGTTTCCAATACGATATTATGTACTTTTCCCCTTCCCTTCTCTCTCTCCCCCCTCCCTGGTTTAACTTGTATAGTTTTTCATTTTGCCCATGTTCTCCCAGTATGCCAGTATTATCTAGTCTAGGGTTTTATTACTAATGTATATTCTACCCCTGTTTGAATACTTTTGTACTATTTATCCTGAGGGTGCACCACGCCCCCTGATTGGTTATCTATGTCAAGCCTCTATACCGGGCATTGCCCGGTTGCGCTTAGCATGCTGATATATGTTTTGTACATTAGACGTGGGGTTTGCGTGTGGAGTAGCAGCCTGTTGACGTTGTTTATGTTTATTGGTATCTTGACTTTGATGCCTTACGCATACTTTCAGCCCTGCCGTTTGTTTTTAACACGCCCCTGGGGCTCTACCACGTAGTCTAACCCCTTGATCACACCTCCAGACCGCACAGTATTAGACATCCTGATAGCCTGGCACTTGAGGGGTGCATTGCGTACCAGCTATACGGCTTGTTTACTAATTACTGGCCAATTTTGTCATTATATTATGTATAGCGCTACGAGGTATTGTGCAATTTGACTGATTGTGTTCAATTTACATATTATGCTGTATGTTATTTCTGGGTGATTGGCTTGACTGTCTGGGGGTTGGGCACTCCTTCATGTTGCAGTACCGTTGATTAGCCATATAATGCCTTACCCAGTATTGGGGGCCGTTGTTGCTAGTTTTGGTTGCTATGGCAACCCCCCACAGGCCCTAATCAGATTAAAGCACATATGGCTTATCAGGGACTGATATCACAGTTTCCCAAAAGGTTTTTCACTGCTCCTTTAACCTATTGTGAGCATTGTTATGTACACATTTTTGCTATGTGGTTCTTTTATTAAGTAGGGCACTTGGTGTTCACTTTTAGTTAATATGTTTATATGATAAGGTAGTCACATACACTGAAGGGCAGTGGGAGTCTACACCTGTTGATTGCTGATTGTGGGAGTGGCATCACAGGTGATGACCTGGAACTGTATCACTTAGGTTAGTTTAAAAATCCTGGCGAGTGCATCCCGATTCTTTACTAAATATATATATATATATATGTGTGTGTGTACCTGTATATCTATTCCTATACCTATACAGGTATAGATATGTATTTTAAATTAACAGTATCAGATATACATAGAAATATATATTTAATAATAAAAAGTACATTATTTTCTATGTGCAGAAAATATACATTTTTCAATTTAGATTGTAACGCGGGCACATAAGAACTCAGTATTTTTAAGGCACGTTATTCAAATATTACATATAAAATATTAAAAAGCTATTATATAAATTATTACAAATTATTAAAGATACCGTAACATTTTTCTTCTTCTGCTGGCTATGTTTACACAGCTTTTCTATAACCAATACTTAATTATAGAAACTTTCAGTATAAGTAGCAAAATCACAGGCTAAGGGCTAGATTACAAGTGAGGCGCAAATTGTGTTTTTGCGATCCATTTTAATTGCGCTTATATTAAAAGTTATTCTACAATTCTTATTGCGATCACAAAGCTGTGGTTAACTGTTTTTAGAAACTATGAAGTTGCACAAAACACTTCAAAAATGCAATACAACGTACAGTTACACTCAAAATAACACCATCTAATAAAAATTATTACAAAAAAATGTTGCACAAAAGATTTATAAGGGCTCAAAGATATGAGATCTCGGGTGTTACAAAAAAAAAAAAAGCCACCAAAGTACTTTAACATAGAGATACATACAGATACATTGCTAAAGATGTATTTTTGTGTGTGTATATATATATATATATATATATATTTATTTAACTGAGTATTTACTGTAAACATTTCACATTCCAATGTTCTGCACATAGGGGAATATGCTCTTAAGTATTTTTAAATAGATATTCCTATATATAATCAAGTATGTATGTATGTGAGTGTGTGTGTATATATATATATATATATATATATAGGTATAAATATTTATTTGTGCAAAAAAACATCAGATATATGTAGAAATATTTAATTATGAATAAATAGAACATATTACTTTATGTTAAAAACATTGAAATATGAAATATTCATATTTTCATGTTGGGTTTGCGAAATGCAATCATGTTTGCGCGATAGTCAGGTGTTCGTTTTTTCCTCCCTATTTTTTCTCCATTGAATTCTATGGGGGAATATGTGCATGTGCACGCGATATTTGATGTTCAGATTTTTGTGCAAATTTATTAATAAACATATTGGTTTACCCCCCCCTATACTCATAGCAGCTATTTACACTCTCCACTGCTGACAAGGTTTTGTTTAATTTGTTTTAGAATCCACTTGCTCTCCAAAGCTGCTGTAAAGCTGCATTATCTGTGCTGTGTTATACACCTGCCCTCTATTGGTAAGTTAAACAAGGCATGTGATCATGATTATTTCTTCCTGCTTCTTCTTTCAGGTACTTTGTCTAATTATCCTTTCTGTCTCTCCTTCTTGAACTCCTTCCAGTGCTGCACTAAAAACTAGTTTTACAAAATAAAACTTTCATGATTCTGATAAACTGCATTGTTTGAAAAAAAACTTAGAGTGCATCTATCTTTGGATAGCAGAAATCCAAGCCAAAGATAGATGCACTCTTTTGGGCCGATTTATGAAAGTGCGAGTGGACATGTTACGATGTAGAATATCATGTCCGCCGCACAACAATAATTGCTGACAGCATACGCTGTCAGCATTTATCATTGCACAAGTAGTTCTTGTGAACTGCTTGTGCAATGCCGTCCCCCACTGCTCCATAACTGCTATTTCCGGTGAGCCTGAATGGCTCGTGCGGAAACAGGGGCATCAAGCTCCATTCAGAGCTTGATAATTTGGCCCCAATGTTTTTTTTAAACTGTGCTTCAAGGTATACAGCTGTCAATGTTCACTAGCTTATTTTATCATAGAGTTTTACCACAGAGTGGTTGAAGATACTACATTGTTTACTCTCAGGGAAAAGGACCAAGTTTCAACCTAGAGGAGTCAATTTTATTATAGATGTAAATTGGATTTTTTTTTCTTTTTTAAGTTTTATCATCTATCTGAATAATAAAAGGTTAATTTTGACTGACATACCCCTTAAATAGTTTTTATATTAATAAATAACGCTATTCTATTTTTATATTTTGTCAGCCGCAATGATTTCCAGTGAAGTGCAAGCATCCTAAAGTGGGACCAGTGGCTTGTGCACAATTATATGTCCTCAATTATGTGTCCTTCAACCATGATTCTTTGTTACCAAGCAAACCTCTTACTTGGTGATGTGCAATGGCACCACAGGAGAGCATGGGCAGAGCTACCCCCACTAAAGATTCAAAGTGATCTCTAGGAGTAGGCAAAAGACCATGGGATTATCTATATGAGGGTGTTAATCTGCATGCTAAAGGGTTTAATAAACTCTGTATAGTGCTCTTTTGGGATATTGTTAAGACTATTTTGTCCTTGTAAATTTGCTTCAGAACTAGATAAATGTGTGTCTCTAATTTTTAAAAAAAATAACATTTTGATTTACAGTTGTGCACAATGATATTTCCAATCACCAAATCTCTGCAATGAGGCTTTGATCTGCTGCTGTGTGAAGATAAATAAAACAGAGAACATGTCAGTTTGTCTGTTTAACCCTTTCCTGACAGGGTTAAAGTGTCTACATCGGAACAACTGTTCCGATGTAGACAAATTGAAATCACGTGATCGTCCCTATAACCCTAGGAACGCCCTCCAGACCGCGATCAAATCTGAGAAGCACATTAGGCTTCAGGACAGCCGTTGGCTATGACGTTCTATTCCGTCATAACGGCTTTAAAGCCCAGTGTAATTATGACGGAATAGAACGGCATAACGGCGTTAAAAGGTTATCCAGCAAGACAAATTGGTCGAATTAGCATTTAAGTTAACCCTTTGAGTGCTAAACTGGATTTTTTTTTTATTATTACAATATTTTCTTTAAAAAAAAATTAACTCCCCCCCAGATCCCCAACTGTTGTAAAGGTTAGGCCATTACCTTTCCAACGGTGGGTCTTGGGGGTTTATAGCTGCTTAGATGCCTGAGATATAGGCTTCTAAGCAGCATGCCCCCTTTCCCTATCTTGTCCATTGTAATTTTTAAATAAAGTTGCGCAGTGACGTCATCACCTCATTGCGCGTGACATCACTGCATGTAACGGGAAGACCCGGCAATGCCTGTCACTATACAGGTCTGATCGCCGGGGTGGGAGTTGATGGGAGCCCACAGATTGCTCTCAAGGTAGGTGAGTGCTAGCGACGGCTCTGAGCCGTCGTTAGCACTCAAGGGGGAGAGGATACTACATTAACATTGGGTAAAAACAAAGCAGCTAAAAAAATGAACATCTTTCATGTGTACTTGTGAGAGAGTGTAGGGCAGTGACAGAGTAAGTATTAGCATCTAGACCTCCCAAGATGTAGGCCTTAAAGTGTATGTGAGCTAAATATGTTTAGCTGCATAGTCGTGCATTTCTCAAAGCAAGAGCAACACTAGAACAAGGGGTCATGACCTCAAGCTGGAGAGCAGTAGGTATAGGAATAATTTGTGAAATTACATCTTTACTGAAAGGGTACATGAGTTTTGAAAAAGACTCTCATTAGAGATGATAAGGACAAATACTGTAAGGTAATTCAAGAATGTCTTCGATATGGCAAAAGCTAGAATAAGAATTACTAGTTAGGAGTACACTTAAAAAGTAAATATGGACAGACTTGCTCGCCTTTCTGATTCATATATGTTATCAAAATCATTTTTTATAGGATAAACATAATAGGGCCTGGACATCTTGCCTAATAAATGTTCCTCTTCAAACAATAGTTGTATAGACCTTCTTTTGAACATTTTCTCACTTATTTATATCCTTCTGAAGATACACAATATTCAAGATGAGCTCCAGTTATCTATAAAATGGCATAAAACATTTTTGCTGCTAAACTGTCTTCCTGTGCAACCAAGCATCCTATTGGTATCACTTGTTGGCTATTACATTGTTTACAAAACTCCAAATTATCTGAAATAATAATTCCCAAGTCCTCTTCCACTCTTGTTATTTATTGTCAGTTAGTTTACATTGAAATTCAGATTATTAAGATCTTTGCATCTTCCATGTGTTAAATTTAAGACAATACTCCTTTTGTTTTCTAACTAACAATTTGATCGATCTACCTCTCCTGGAAAATACCTGTTAATGCTTCCTCCTAAATAAACAAGCATGCTACTGGCCGCTGCTCTACTACACTCTTAACAAAACTTTAAATCAGCTGAAATAATAATTTTCAAGATCTGAATTGCCATTGAGTATAAAATTAATGTTTAGGGTTTTTGCGTACAAAGGGCCAGTATACAGAGCAAGCGATATTAGCGCTCCACTTTGTAATACCAGCACACGATAATGTTAATAAGTTAAACGCAATGCGACCACGAGCTCGCGTTCGCATTGCTAGGAAGCATTGCGCTCACGAGAGTGCGCTTCCATAGGCTGCTACGGGAGCCTCGTCCTGATGCCGTCACAGACTGCATCAGAACCTCACGCAGTGAAGGGAGTAAGTAGCACAGAGATGGGCATCATTTTTAAATATATATATGTATATGATTATATACATATATATTTATGTGTTAATATGTGTATATTCACATATTAACCCATAAATATATATGTATATTATCATATACATATATACTTACATTGCGGGCTATGGGAATACACAGTTCCCATAGATCACAATGTAAAGGCACTTTTCAGTGCCATTTTTCACCCCACTCCCACCAACTTTAGACCCAAAAACTGCCTAATGCAGTTGTTTTTAATTTAAAAAAAATGCTACAATTTTTTTAAATTAAATACTACAATGACCTCTATTTTGAGGGCATTTGGGGCACTTTTAGAAAATTAACCAGAGATCTAGAGGCCTATTTACTAAAGGTTTTGCGGACCTGATCTGACAGTGCGGATCAGATCCGCAAGACCTCGCTGAATGCGGAGAGCAATACGCTCTCTGTATTCAGCATTGCACCAGCAGCTCACAAGAGCTGCTGGTGCAATGCCGCCCCCTGCAGACTCGCGGCCAATGAGCCAGCAGGGGGTGTCAATCAACCCGATCGTACTTGATTGGGTTGAATTCCATCGATTCCTGTCCGCCTGCTCAGAGCAGGCGGACAGGGTTATGGAGCAGCGGTCTTTGTGACCGCTGCTTCATAACTGCTGTTTCTGGCGAGTCTGAAGACTCGCCAGAAACACAGGCCCACAAGCTCCTTACGGAGCTTGATAAATGGGCCCCCTAATCTCTTGTTAATTTTCAGAGCGCTAATTACTACCGCAAGGTTGCGGTAGCAATAAACAGCCAAACTGGCAAATAATTTAGCGCTCCACTTGTAATCTAGCCCAAAATGCGTAGTTTTATACTTTGTATTGTTTAAGATCCTGATTCCGATCATCTGCAAGAGACACATCTTCTCCTTATTCCTACTACCAATATCCCTGATAAATGCATAAATGTATGCAAACTTTGTTTACACCCTTGTAGTCAGTAGTCACAATAACAGTGTCTTTTTGTTTGTTATTCATTTAACTTTTGCTGTTGTGTGCATCTTTTGGTGAATTAGTATCTATAGTAGACTAAGAAAGCAGCAAATTGTATTGCCTGACATTTTTTACTAAAGAAAATTGCAAGTAAATCATTACATTTGTGAGTGGTGAAAGTATACTTAAATATGGTAATGTAATCTTTGTTTCCTAAAGTGCAAACATATAAAAAAAATCACTTTACTGTTCATCAGGGAATGGAATTACTGTGCAACAGGGCTATGGCAATATTTATTACAAGGCACTGTTGCCTGTTACCCTGCATTTTTTTCTCTTTTTACTGGAAATTATGATGGCAAATTGCTTTGCAGGGATAACGTTGTATGGTAATATTGCTAGGTACACAATGTAAACACTATTCACAAGTGTTGTTGCTATGCTTTATCTGGAATGCAATACGGGTGTGTGGGTGTGTTTTTCTTTTCACAAATGAGGATTAACACATGGTCCTGAAGGATTGCATCCAAGGATCCCCGGCCAACATGTGGAACTTGCCAAGCAGGGAGACCAGATGGATTTGAGTGGTGGGCATGTGCCAAATTCTTGAGCCATAGAAGTGATGTAAAATAATGACCAGGATCAATCATTCAAGTCCTGCTGTCTTATGGTTAAGGGTATTATGAATTTAATTAGTGGCTAATACAATACTTTAAATATCTTAGATGATAGGAAAAAAAAAACATAATTAGCAGATATAATTAGGTGGTAAACAGCTTGTTTTTTTCATAAAATTGTTTATTAGCTCTAAGAATAACAACTTCATGAGTTGCCTCCAATTGTTAGGCGTGTGCAGTGTGGTTTTGTATGTTTAGCACACAATCTGCAATGCATATTATTGTTTTACTAAGAGAAAATAAACATGTACTGTGCACTCCTCGTTGTAGCACTAAAGAATATATGATATCAGACTACACATAGGCAACACCTTTCTTGTAAGACTAGCTTAGGTGGAATCCTGAGATAAAAGATGAGAGAACGATCTGGTAAGAAATGGTCTGGGAATATTTATTATGATTCCATAAAAAGTGAATAAGAAAACAGCTTGGTTTTTTTCATAAAATTGTTTATTAGCTCTAAGAATAACAACTTCATGAGTTGCCTCCAATTGTTAGGCGTGTGCAGTGTGGTTTTGTATGTTTAGCACACAATCTGCAATGCATATTATTGTTTTACTCAGAGAAAATAAACATGTACTGTGCACTCCTCGTTGTAGCACTAAAGAATATATGATATCAGACTACACATAGGCAACACCTTTCTTGTAAGACTAGCTTAGGTGGAATCCTGAGATAAAAGATGAGAGAACGATCTGGTAAGAAATGGTCTGGGAATATTTATTATGATTCCATAAAAAGTGAATAAGAAAACTCATATAGCACCAGCATAGGAAAATAACTACTGTTGAGCATAAGAATGGATGATGGCCACACCCTGCTAGCGGCGAATGTGCAGGGAGCGGCATTGCACAAGCATTTCTTGTGAAATGTTTGTGTAATGTTAAATGCAGACAACGTATGCTATCGGCATGTAGCGATGCAGGGTGGACATGATTCGCTACAGCGAATCATGTCCACCCATGGTTGGATAAATCTACCCCTAAGTGTTAATTTTCCTTTTTAACACTTAACATCTCTCAGCAGTTTAGATATTACCCTTTTTTATTTGCATTTTCCTAAATATCAGCTGCTGTTTACTTTTATCGCCTCCGTTTGAAATCAATGAGATCCGCTAAACAGCAATTTGCACCATGTTCACGCTGCACAAATTATTGTTTTACCACTGCCGGACTTTGCCCAAACGTTGTGGTGCTTAGAATAATACCTTTGTGCAGCATCCACGAAAATAATAATTTACATGTGTAAAATTAACCGTACCTGATAAGTGTTAAAGGGATATGAAACACAAATCTTTTCTTTTATGATTTGGATAGAGAATGCAATTTTAAGCAACAATCTAATTTACTCCTATTATCAATTTGTCTTCATTCTCTTGGTATCTTTATTTGAAAAGCAGTAATGTAAGCTAAGGAACCGTCCCATTTGTGGTCCAGCATCTGGGTAGCTCTTGCTGATTGGTGGCTAAATGTAGCGGTGGCTAAAAGTGCGCTGGTATTACTGAGTGGAGCGCATATATCGCGCTCGCATAACCACAATATTGTGCTCCACTTGTAAACTAGCCCTCTATGTTTTATTTATCGCGCATTCTGAACTTGGTGCTTTCAAATGGTTCTCATCAATATAACATCACTAACTCAGCTGCTGTTTTCCCAAACAGTATCTAAGTTCATCTGTTTATAGTTCCAGATTCTGACCTCATTTTTAGAAATAAACCAGTTTGTATTACAAATAAATCATTTTTCATTGCAAAACCAAACAAAGATATCCAGAAAGGTCATACATTTATAAACATATTAAAACAAATGCCCATTAAAACAACTGTAGAAACTGCCCATTTTTAAATTACATTCTATTTTTCTAGCTTTTGTCAAAGGTAAAGCTAACAATAAAAGAGGCCAAGATTGTAGAACAAATTATGATTTTTTAGCTAAATCTTTACATAAAAAGCGAATACAATTTAAAAAAAAAACTTTCCAATTTACTTCTATTATCAAATTTGCACCAAGATTACAAGTTGTGCGGTAAACCATTGCATACACACGGAGCAAAATGGGGCCATACCGCTATTTCCATAGCGCCGCCATTACAAGTCACCATAAAACTTTCTTTTGTTGTGCGGTATGGTGCATTAAGCAGCATACCGCACAAAATCCAAGTTCCGACTTGGCGTGCACGTATTCCCCAATGGAGATCAATGGAGAAATGTTTTTAGGAAAAAAAACTAACATCTGCGATTGCAAAATCGCTACCGCATTTTCTAATTCGGAATAATTCCCAATTGAAGTCTATGGAGAAAAGAACGTTTTACAAAAACCTAACACCCTAACATAAACCCCTAGTCTACTAACCCCTAAACCGCCTTCCCTCAACATTGCCAACACTTAATAAAGCTATTAACCTCTAAACCGGTGCCCCCCCACATCGCCAACACTAAATAAAGCTATTAACATCTAAACTGCTGACCCCCCATTTCGCCAACACTAAATAAACGGATTAACCCCTAAACCACCACCCCCACATCGCTACTACTAAAATAAACCTATTAACCCCTAAACTGCCACCCCCACATTGGGACTACCTAAATTAAACTATTAACCCCTAAACCTAACACCCCCTAACTTTAAATTAAATTTACAATATACTAATTACCTTAAAGGGACACTGAACCCAAATTTTTTCTTTCGTGATTCAGATAGAGCATGCAATTTTAAGCAACTTTCTAATTTACTCCTATTATCAAATTGTCTTCATTCTCTTGGTATCCTTATTTAAAATGCAAGAATGTAAGTTTAGATGCCGGCCCATTTTTGGTGAACACACTGGCCTCTATTTAACAAAGGTCTTGCTGATCAGGTCCGCAAGACCTTGCTAAATGCGGAGAGAAATACGCTCTCCGCATTTAACATTGCACCAGCAGCTCACAGGAGCTGCTGGTGCAACGCTGCCCCCTGCTGACTCGCGGCCAATGGGCCGCCAGCAGGGGGTGTCAATCAAACCGATTGTACTCGATCGGGTTGATTTCCGGTGATGTCTGTCTGCCTGCTCAGAGCAGGCGGACAGGGTTATAGAGCAGCGGTGTCTGTGACCGTTGCTTCATAACTGCTGTTTCTGGCGAGCCTGCAGGCTCGCCAGAAACACGGGGCATCAAGCTCCATTCGGAGCTTGATAGATAGGCCCCACTGTGTTGTTCTTGCTGATTGGTGGATAAATTCACCCACCAATAAACAAGTGCTTTCCATGGTCTGAACCAAAAAAATAGCTTAGATGCCTTCTTTTTCAAATAAAGAAAGCAAGAGAACAAAGAAAAATTGATAATAGGAGTAAATTAGAAAGTTGCTTAAATTTGCATGCTCTATCTGAATCATGAAAGAAAAAATTTGGGTTCAGTATCCCTTTAATAAAAAAAAAACCTACCTGTTAAAAAATAAGCTTAAACTACAAAAAAAACTAACCTTACAGAAAATAGTAAACATCTAAAATTACACAAAATAAAATATCTTACATTACATTAAAAAAAAACTAACATTACAAACAAAAAATAGCTTAGATTACAAAAAATAAAAAACTAACATTACAGAAAATAACAAAAGAAATTATCCTAAATAAACATTTTATTCTTAATCTAATACCCTCTTAAAAATATCCACCCCAAAAAACCTAATCTATAAATAAATTACCAATAGCCCTTAAAAGGGTCTTTTGTAAAGCATTGCCCTATGTTTAACAGCTCTTTTGCCCTGAAACAAATACATAGTACCCCCTAAAATTACAACACCCAACCATCCAAAATAAAAAAACACCTAACTAAATAAAACCTAATCTACACATTGCCCCTAAAGGGGTATTTGTATTGGCATTGTCCTTAAAAGGGCAATCAGCTTCATCCATCACTTTCTTCTTGCCGGAGGAGCGGAGCGGTCTTCTGTTGTGCGGATCCGGAACGGCGGTCCTCCAAAGACAAGAAATAGTGCTGCCATCTAGTGCTCTTGCTAATGAATAGGGACACTGAACCCAAATTTTTTCTTTCGTGATTCAGATAGAGCATGCAATTTTAAGCAACTTTCTAATTTACTCCTATTATCAATTTTTCTTCATTCTCTTGCTATCTTTATTTAAAAAGCAAGAATGTAAGTTTAGAAGCCAGCCCATTTTTGGTTCACAACCTGGGTTGTGCTTGCTGATTGGACAGCACCAATAAACAAGTGCTATCCAGGGTGCTTAACCAAAAAATGTCTGGCTCCTTAGCTTAGATGCCTTCTTTTTCAAATAAAGATAGCAAGAGAATGAAGAAAAAATGATACTAGGAGTAAATGAGAAAGTTGCTTAAAATTGCATGCTCTATCTGAATCATGAAAGAAAAAATTTGGGTTTAGTATCCCTTTAATAAAAGAGCAACAATGCAGTACTGGAAGATAGCTGAATTCATTGGTAAGCCAATGATAAGAGGCATTCATGAGCAGCCACCAACTAGCAGCTAGCTCAAGGCTCCTGAGCCTACCTAGGTATGCTTTTCAACAATGGATACCAGGAGAGTGAAGCAAGTTAGCTAATAGAAGTAAATTGGAAAGTTGTTTAAAATCACATGCTCTATTGGAAACATGATAGAACATTTTTGGGTTTCATGTCCCTTTAATTGTCCTTTAAGTTGTCTATTAATAAATGTGATTTTTTTTTTACTTTAATTTAAATGTTAAAATGTTGCTCAAATACCACTTCTAAATTCTTAAACATGAGAATGTTCATTTATGATTGAAATGGAGTGTTAATTATAAAATTACTCAAAATTATATAAAATTGTTAATTGCATACAGTTTGTGAATTTATATTAATGGCTAAGTGAAACACCTGCATTACAACAAATCAGGTAGTTATTATCAACATCATCAATATACTACACTTTATATCATTTAATAAAAAACACAAGTTCTATAATTACTTCAAACAGAAATCCTGATGGATTGGAAAGAGACCAGTGTCTTCATGGTCTCCTCTGGAACGATTGTTGCAGGGTATCCAGTGATCAAGGCAGGAAAGTATCCAGTATCCAGGCAGCATCCAATTGTCTGTAGACAAACATAGATCACTAGTCTAAGATCAAGGCCTCCAAATAATCCAATACAAGGTTTATTCAGTGAGCTGTGACACAAAGAGCCTTCACAAAAACTCCTTGTACAGACAAGATGGAGGGGTTGGCATATCCAGGCAATATAAAAAGTTCCATTCTGATTGGTTGCATTTACCCACCTTAAGTAAAAATGGCAATGCCTGGTCATCAGCCTCATATTTAGCACAGATGACAACCACATGTCATTATCTGGGGGTCTAGGAAGTGGTTGAAAAAATACAAGGCTTAAGGGGGTTGGATGGGGGTTTGGTATTCAAACTACTTAATCTCAGCTCCCTTTAGCCCTAGTTTGAACACTAATCACCTGGTCTTTCAAACGGTGTGTGTCTTGGGGTTAAAGTTTAGGCATATTTAAAAAAGCTAAGAAAAAAGTTGTAACAAGACCCCTTGTTTTAAAGCCCAGCAGCCCCTCTTTAAAATGAAGCACATGTATAAGTTTTAAATAATATTTTCTTATGTGTCATGGTATATACATAGAATAATATGTGCGTGTTTCTCTTTGAAAAATGGCCTAAATGTAAGCAGCATCTAAAAACCTCAAAACAGCTCAGCACAGCACAGTGACGTAAATTGTCTAAATGAAGCACCTAATTTAGGGCTAGATTACGCGTGCGCGCTAACAGTTGCCGCCTTACAAATCTGATCCATAGAGGCCTCGTTCTTAAAGGCCCAAGAGGAAGCCACTGCCCTAGTGCAATGAGCCGTTATTCTCTCAGGAGGACGATGTCCCACTGTCTCGTAAGCTAAGCGGATAAATCTTCTTAACCAAAAAGATAGGGAAGTCGAAGTAGCCTTCTGCCCCTTACGCTTCCCTGAATAGACAACAAACAAGTGAAAAAGCGGTATTACGGCTGTTTGAGTGCGTTGGATGTAGCACTCGTATTACAAGTTGAAACTAAACACAATTGCTTAAGCACAAATAAAGTTAACAAGTGCAAAACAAAGCAGGCAAAGGGCTTTAACAAAGAGATACATACATATACATGTCTAAATATGTATATGTATGTATATACATGTATGTTTATATGTGTGTACATATGTATTTATATGTGTACATATGTATTTATATGTGTATATATGTATTTATATGTGTACATATGTATTTATATGTGTATATATGTATTTATATGTGTACATATGTATTTATATGTGTATATATGTATTTATATGTGTACATATGTATTTATATGTGTATATATGTATTTATATGTGTACATATGTATTTATATGTGTATATATGTATTTATATGTGTACATATGTATTTATATGTGTATATATGTATTTACAGACATATATAAAGATAAAAACACATAAATAAATATGAATACATATATAGACATATATAGAAGTGCATTGGAGCCCTTTGCAGTTGATGAAGACATGTAAAAGCATAATTATGCAATATTCCTTTGATAAATCTACCCCTTTGTGTTTCACGATCCAAGATGATATGAGATAACAATGTTGCATGTAACAAAGAAAAGACTGTGAGGCCTATGTATGAAAGGTCTTGCGGATCAGGTTCGCAAGACCTCGCTGAATGCGGAGAGCAATACGCTCTCCGTATTCAGCATCGCACCAGCAGCTCACAAGAGCTGCTGGTGCAATGCCGCCCCCTGCAGACTCGCGGCCAATCGATCGTACTCGATCGGGTTGAATTGTGGCGATTCTTTAGACCGCTGCTTCCTAACTGCTGTTTCTGGCGAGTCTGAAGACTTGCCAGAAACACGAGCCCACAAGCTCCATACAAGCCTCATAATCTGACCAATCAATTTTGTGTGAGGACTAGAAGCTCTCTTTAGAAACATGTTACCCAGTCTATAATTATAGCATCTTAGCCATAGCTACCTCTAAATAACAGTAGCAACGTAAGCCTATATTTTTAAATGGGCTTCAGCAAGCACACAATTTAGCTACATTTTATGAACAAGTGAAAAGCAGTTACTCCGAGTCCTCACTATCCCCAAACTTAAAGTGATGGTAAACTCTCCCCTTCATAAAAAAAGTTCTGGAATGTTAGTGATATTTTAGATTGAGTGTAATTCATCGGTTGTAATGAAGTTGCGCTATAACTTACTTTTAATATAGATATCAAATTAAAATAACCTGCGCTCCGCCGCCCACTTCAAAAGTATTTTTTTCTGTGAGCCAACAGTTTGAATTGTTGTCCAATCAGCGCTCTAATTACAACAAAAGTGCCATATGGGGAGAGCGCTGATTGGACATGATCCCACTTGCTTCTAATACTGGCTACAAATAGCTTACATAATATGGCATTTTTTCAAAGTTTAGGCATAGTGCGCAGGTATTTTTTTTTGTAAAATGTGGATAAACTTAGTTTTTTTGCTGCAGCCCATTCAACTGTGATTTATGCAAAGATCTTATTTTTCTGTAAAATCCTCCCTTTTGATGCACATTTGTAACTATTTTTCTATGAACTTTCTAGCAGCTCCAGGGCCAATAGAAGCAAAAGTACTGAGAAAACAGGTCTTTTTAAGAGAGTTTAACATGGAGGTAATTGTTAAGAGAAGGAGACTTGTACAAGGCATTACTGGGCTCATATAGGCCCTAATGAAAACAGTTTTTTTTTTTTTTTTAAAACAGAATTT
Source organism: Bombina bombina (assembly GCF_027579735.1). NCBI lineage: Eukaryota > Metazoa > Chordata > Amphibia > Anura > Bombinatoridae > Bombina > Bombina bombina. The sequence goes on along the minus strand of NC_069499.1, from coordinate 1,428,291,899 downwards.
TTTAAATGTAAAAAGCTATAATCGCTTTAAGTCAATGCCCTTATCAGGGCAATTTTTTGAGTGGGTTTTTTAAGATAGTTTTTTTTTTGGAGTTCGGGGTTACTTTGATTTTAGAATAAGGATTTTTTTATTTTAAATGTAAAAGAGCTAAATTGCTTTAGGGTAATGCCCTACAAAATGCCCTTCTAAGGGTAATTGTTATAGTAGGTTTTTGTGTTAGGGGGTTGTGGCAGTTTAGGGGTTGATTAATTAGGGGATAGTTGTGTAGGTTATGGCAGATTAGGGGTAAAGAATGTAACTAACAGGGTTAGATTGCACTGTGTGTGAGGGCGTTTAAGGGGTTAATAGTTTAGAGTAGCATTACATTTCTATACAATGTTAAAGTGGTATACATTTTCATGTATAATCCATATTATTTAAATTATTGTGTAGAATTTAAACTGCTTATTCCGTCAGAAGCGGAAACGTTACATTTTACATAGCCCCATGCAGTTATCTAAACCTATACATTTTACACTACTAACTTTGATAAGATAAATACATATTTTAAATTATTTATTTTATAAATAAAATAATTAAATAAAACAAGAAAAAAAAGCAGTTTAAATTCTATACGATAATTAAAATAATATGCATTATACATGAAAATGCATATCATTTGAATACTGTATTTAAAGGTATCGACATAGCTCCTATAGTTAAACTAGGGAGTATTTTTTCTCTTTTAGTCAAGTATAGAGAAGACATGACATAGATGTAGGCATTCTGTGGACTTAGCTGGGCATTCCAGGGGAGTAACCTGCATTTTAATTGGGATACATCACCAGTAGTGTGATATATTCCAAGGTAAGCCCTGCAGGTTAGGTATAGGGTTTCAGCATGAGGCAGGTAGCGTAGGTTTAGGGATAGGTTATACAGGCATTATTTTAAGTGTTCCTACACAGAAACTATTCTTTGTTTCAGTGAGCGCACTGTCTGTGCTGTGTAGGAACACTTTAAATACACCCCCACCCGCTGATAGTGCCGTCAAGTGGCAATGTTGGCGGAGTTTAGGCTGAAGCCACAATCCCTATTGTTTCCTATGGGAGACAGCGCCACTTGCCGGCACTTCACGGGTCTGCCCTCTTTTTTTTAACACATCAGGGCCATGGGCATTGTTAATTTTTGGGTAATTTTTTTCAGTTCTGTAGAATATGAGACAATGCAATTTCTTCAGGGTAAAAATTAAATGTAACACTTCTCCTTCATCCAGATTTAAGGACTCTAATTTAGCTCTGACCTAGTCCTTTAACACTTTCTTTATAATATTGTATAGAATTTTTTTCTTTCTGAAGCTATCCATTGAGGCTCTCTCCAAGATTAGTACCAAGGCTTTTACTCCACCACCTAGGCCTGTAGACCTCAACAGAGCTATGCCCGCCAATGTATGAACACAGTGTTCTCTGCAGACCATTTTGCCAGCTGGGTGGAAAAGTGAAGTAGCCGTGTGGGGGCTGTGTAATACTTTGTAATGTTATAACCTTTTCAGCTATCCAAAGCACAAATAATTGTATAATTTAACATAAATGTATTTAATGATAATTTGTGCAATAAAACATTGAAAAATGTTAATATTAGCTAATTTTAGATTAATATTGGCTTAAATTTTAGCTGGATGTTCAGTAAAATCAGCCGGGTGGTAAACCTATTAAAAAGGTCCTGGGGAGAACACCATCTTTATAGTGTTTATTTTACATTTTACTCCATTTACACCATATTTAATAGCTATTATTATTGTTTAATATTATTATTATTATGCTCTAAGCCACCATCCCTATTGTGGAAAATTTGTACAAAGATAATCTTAGCTATCTTTTTGTCTGCCCTGACAATGATCATTCCTTCCTGCTGTCTTTATTGGACCTCAGTGCTTGGTGGGGCATGCCATCTGTGGAACTTGTGGCTCCTAAACATAATTTTAAGGTTGTGTTCTGTGGATTTAGAATATCTTTATTCATCAATGCCTTGGCCATTGTTCTGCCCTTTTATAGTACTGTTTCAACCTTTTAGATTAAATACTTCTTCTGTCTATCCTTCTGGGATAAGCTCCATTCTCAGGGTCCTTTTTTTCTATCAGCATATTAAGGAAATGGTCTTAGCTACCTGATCTTTCCTTCCCTACATGGATACCTAAACATAATTTATCCGGCATAGTCTTGGGTCCAATACCACCCGTTTTGTTCTGTATTCTATTACACACAGCATGTTTTTTTGTTTTTTTAATTATCAGTCATCTCTCTGTTGATATCTCATCGACTTCTACTCATCTCTCTTTCTACCTAGTTTTGTCCACTTATTCTTTGCAAATATTTGGGCCAAATACACCAATAAAACAAACCCACAACACTAGATTGTAGTGCTTTCCTCTTTTCCTTCATTATTTCTTTATTGATTAAATTATTGTGTAATTAGGTAATATATAGTGGTCTGATTTTATGCATGAGTTTATTTTGTTCCCTTTTGCTTTTTCCTCATGTCTTTTCACAAAAAGATTTTCCTAACTAAATGAGCTATCCTTTCAAAGATGCCATTGGCTTTTGTTACAATCTAGACAATCATCAACCCCCCAATAATAATTTTGTAATAACATTGGTAATAAATAATTTTCTGCTCCTTGTGATGTCACCAGTATATATATATCTTCATGATCAGAGTGACAGCACACGGTCTGTTTTTCCTTTTCTTCCTTAGCTTTTTTTTACTTTACTTGCAATGGCTTGGAAATGGAAGCAATACAAGGGTTTTGCACCAGAATTTAGGTGGAATGGAATTGGAGTCTATATCAGTATAAGCATGCTGGTCCTAAATAAAATAATATACTAAACTGAGTTTTTTTATTGCCAGAATTTATCCCAGTCCTGGCTAAGGGACAGTGTATTTCCATTTATTGGTCATCTTGGTTCTTATTGTAAGGTCCTTGTAAACATGTAAATGTGCCAGTCACTAATAAAGTCTTTAATTGGGTTCATGAACTTTCACCTCTGTGGTCAGATTATTATTACAGGCAGCTGTCTCTAAAAAAACATGATCAATTTAATTATCTGTTTGGAAGCTACATCCCCCGTTGTCTATTGTGCCAAGAGGAAATGCTGTGACTTTTAGGTTTTGTGGCTTATCTATAACATTGTATTGGAAACAACACACTTATTTAGTTTTTTTTAGTGAGTTACAAACAGCTATTTACCTTCATTTTGGCATTTTACACTTGTTATTGGATATATATAAATAAACATATATAAATAAATGTTTTGTTTCCTTAGTCTTGGGATATTAGAGTTAGTTTCAGTTTATTATAGTTGGAAGATCAACATGAGTTTAACTTAACCTGTTAGTGACTCTTTGTATATTCATAATCATTTCAACGTCTTCCAGAGCTTTGACCACCTGAACCTCAGTCCCCAGGTGTCCTGGTCCAAGTCTGGGACAGTTATTGAGTCTGGGAGAGTTATTGGGTTTATTTCCCTTTAAAGATGTTTGAGCTTTAAAAAAAATCTCTGGCTATATCCCTGTTGATGTCACATGGGCATAAGTGTGGTATGTGTTTTCTGCCCCTTTTGTACTAAGTGAGTTATATTGATGGTGTTTTTGTAATAAATGCTTATTCTAGTTTATCTAAGAAATATTATTTGTAATGTGTTTAATAAGTGTCCGTGTTGCCCCTTTAATTGTCAGGAAAGTTTGATACATAGTCCAGCATTCATTAAAAGGATATTAAACACTTGCGCCTAGATTTAGAGTTCTGCGGTAGCCGTCAAAAGCAGCGTTAAGGGCTCCTAGCGCTGCTTTTTACCGCCCGCTGGTATTTAGAGTCAGCCAGGAAAGGGTCTAACGCTCACTTCCAAGCCACGACTTTTCCATACCGCAGATCCCCTTACGCCAATGGCGTATCCTATCTTTTCAATGGGATCTTCCTAACGCCGGTATTTAGAGTCTTGGCTGAAGTGAGCATTAGACCCTCTACCGACAAGACTCTATCCGCAGAAAAAAGTCAGTAGTTTAGAGCTTTCTGGGCTAACGCCGGTTCATAAAGCTCTTAACTACTGTGCTCTAAAGTACACTAACACCCATAAACTACCTATGTACCCCTAAACCGAGGCCCCCCACATCGCTGCCACTATAATAAAAATTTTCAACCCCTAATCTGCCGACCGCACATCGCCGCCACCTACATTATACCTATGTACCCCTAATCTGCTGCCCCTAACATCGCCGACACCTACATAATATTTATTAACCCCTAATCTGCCCACCCAATGTCGCCACTACCTTACCTACACTTATTAACCCCTAATCTGCCAACCGGACCTCGCCGCCACTCTAATAAATGTATTAACCCCTAAACCGCCGCACTCCCGCCTCGCAAACCCTATAATAAATAGTATTAACCCCTAATCTGCCCTCCCTAACATCGCCGCCACCTAACTTCAAGTATTAACCCCTAATCTGCCGTCCGGACCTCGCCGCTACTATAATAAATGTATTAACCCCTAAAGCTAAGTCTAACCCTAACCCTAACACCCCCCTAAGTTAAATATCATTTTATTCTAACGAAATAAATTAATTCTTATTAAATAAAGTATTCCTATTTAAAGCTAAATACTTACCTGTAAAATAAACCCTAATATAGCTACAATATAACGAATAATTATATTGTAGCTATTTTAGGATTTATATTTATTTTACAGGCAACTTTGTATTTATTTTAACCAGGTACAACAGCTATTAAATAGTTATTTACTATTTAATAGCTACCTAGTTAAAATAATTACAAAATTACCTGTAAAATAAATCCTAACCTAAGTTACAATTAAACCTAACACTACACTATCAATAAATTAATTAAATAAATTAACTACAATTACATACAATTAAATAAACTAAACTAAATTACAAAAAAACCCCACTAAATTACAAAAAATAAAAAAAGATTACAAGAATTTTAAGCTAATTACACCTACTCTAAGCCCCCTAATAAAATAACAAAGCCCCCCAAAATAAAAAAAAATCCCTACCCTAATTTAAATTTAAAAAGTTAACAGCTCTATTACCTTACCAGCCCTTAAAAGGGCTTTTTGCGGGGCATGCCCCAAAGAAATCAGCTCTTTTGCCTGTAAAAAACCCAACAATACCACCCCCCAACATTACAACCCACCACTCACATACCCCTACTCTAACCCAAACCCCCCTTGAATAAACCTAACACTACCCCCCTGAAGATCTCCCTACCTTGAGCTGTGTTCACCCAGCCAGGCACCGATGGACCAAAAGAAGACATCCGGAGCGGCAGAAGTCTTCATCCTATCCGGGTAGAAGAGGACATCCGGACCGGCAGACATCTTCATCCAAGCGGCATCTTCTATCTTCATCCATCCGACGAGGAGCGGCTCCATCTTCAAGACCTCCGGCGCGGAACATCATTCTTCAACGACGACTACCCGACGAAGGAAGGTTCCTTTAAGTGACGTCATCCAAGATGGCGTCCCTCGAATTCCGATTGGCTGATAGGATTCTATCAGCCAATCGGAATTAAGGTAGGAAAAATCTGATTGGCTGATTGAATCAGCTAATCAGATTGAGCTTGTATTCTATTGGCTGATCGGAACAGCCAATAGAATGTGAGCTCAATCTGATTGGCTGATTGGATCAGCCAATCCGATTGAACTTGAATCTGATTGGCTGATTCAATCAGCCAATCAGATTTTTCCTACCTTAATTCCGATTGGCTGATAGAATCCTATCAGACAATCGTAATTTGAGGGACGCCATCTTGGATGACGTCACTTAAAGGAACCTTCATTCGTTGGGTAGTCATCGTTGAAGAATGATGTTCCGCGCCGGAGGTCTTGAAGATGGAGCCGCTCCTCGTCGGATGGATGAAGATAGAAGATGCCGCTTGGATGAAGATGTCTGCCGGTCCGGATGTCCTCTTCAGCCCGGATAGGATGAAGACTTCTGCAGCTCCGGATGTCTTCTTTTGGTCTATCGGTGCCCGGCTGGGTGAACACAGCTCAAGGTAGGGAGATCTTCAGGGGGGTAGTGTTAGGTTTATTTAAGGGGGGTTTGGGTTAGAGTAGGGGTATGTGGATGGTGGGTTGTAATGTTGAGGGGTGGTATTGTGTGTTTTTTTACAGGCAAAAGAGCTGATTTCTTTGAGGCATGCCCCGCAAAAAGCACTTTTAAGGGCTGGTAAGGTAATAGAGCTGTTAACTTTTTTAATTTAGATTAGGGTAGGGAATTTTTTTATTTTGGGGGGCTTTGTTATTTTATTAGGGGGCTTAGAGTAGGTGTAATTAGCTTAAAATTCATGTAATCTTTTTTTATTTTTTGTAATTTAGTGTTTTGTTTTTTTTGTAATTTAATTTAGTTTATTTAATTGTATGTAATTGTAGTTAATTTATTTAATTAATTAATTTATTGATAGTGTAGTGTTAGGTTTAATTGTAACTTAGGTTAGGATTTATTTTACAGGTAATTTTGTAATTATTTTAACTAGGTAGCTATTAAATAGTAAATAACTATTTAAAAGTTATTGTACCTAGTTAAAATAAATACAAAGTTGCCTGTAAAATAAATATAAATCCTAAAATAGCTACAATATGATTATTCGTTATATTGTAGCTATATTAGGGTTTATTTTACAGGTAAGTATTTAGCTTTAAATAGGAATACTTTATTTAATAAGATTTAATTTATTTTGTTAGAATAAAATTATATTTAACTTAGGGGGGTGTTAGGGTTAGGGTTAGACTTAGCTTTAGGGGTTAATACATTTATTATAGTAGCGACGAGGTCCGGTTGGCAGATTAGGGGTTAATACTTGAAGTTAGGTGGCGGCGATGTTAGGGAGGGCAGATTAGGGGTTAATACTATTTATTATAGGGTTTGCGAGGCGGGAGTGCGGCGGTTTAGGGGTTAATACATTTATTAGAGTGGCGGCGAGGTCCGGGGTTAATAAGTGTAGGTAAGGTAGCGGCGACATGGGGGGGGCAGATTAGGGGTTAATAAATATTATGTAGGTGTCGGCGATGTTAGGGGCAGAAGATTAGGGGTACATAGGTATAATGTAGGTTGCGGCGGTGTCTGGAGCAGCAGATTAGGGGTTAATAGTGTAATGCAGGGGTCAGTGATAGCGGGGGCGGCAGATTAGGGGTTAATAAGTGTAAGGTTAGGGGTGTTTAGACACGGGGTACATGTTAGGTGCAGACTTAGTTAGAAAGTGTTTCCCCATAGGAAACAATGGGGCTGCGTTAGGAGCTTAACGCTGCTTTTTTGCAGGTGTTAGGTTTTTTTTCTGCCCAAACTGCCCCATTGTTTCCTATGGGGGAATCGTGCACGAGCACGTTTTTCCAGGTAGCCGCTACCGTAAGCAACGCTGGTATTGAGAGTTGAAGTGGCGGTAAATATGCCTGTACGCTCCCTTTTTGGAGCCTAACGCAGCCCTTCAGAGAACTCTAAATACCAGCGTTGTTTAGAAGCAGCGCTAGAAAAAAAACACGCGTAGCTAACGCACCCCTTTGGCCGCAAAACTCTAAATCTATGTGTTAGCGATCATAATTTTTAAATTGAAACAAATTTGCAATATACTTTCATTATTTATTTTGTCTCCTGTAATTTAAAGTGATGGAAAACTCTCTCCTTTGTTAAAACAGATCCGGAATGTTAGTGATATTTTAGATGGGAGTTTAATTCATCAGTTGTAATGAAGATGCTCTATAACTTACTTTTTAATATAGATATGAAATTCAAATACCCCACGCTCCGCCGCCACTTTAAAAGTCAATTTTTCTGTGAGTTAAAGGTTTGAATTGTTCTCCAATCAGCACTCTCTCCATATGGCACTTTTGTTGTAGCTAGAGCACTGATTGGACAACGTTAGCTCACAGAAAAATTTACTTTTGAAGTGGTCGGCAGAGTGCAGGGTATTTGAATTTCATATATTAAAAAGCAAGTTATAGCGCAACTTCATTACAACTGATAAGTTAAACTCCTTCTAAAATATCACTAACATTCCGGATCTGTTTTTTATAAAGGGGAAGAGTTTACCTTCACTTTAACTATGACCATTGTGGGCTTTTTAGTTTAGTTCTAAAGAAATGGTCATTACCATTGTACCACCACCTTATGTAATCTATACTTCTTAGGACAAATAGGGAAGAAAAAGGTTTGCAAATGATGTAAAATTAAACGCTATTTACAGGGAGTGCAGAATTATTAGGCAAGTTGTATTTTTGAGGATTCATTTTATTATTGAACAACAACCATGTTCTCAATGAACCCAAAAAACTCATTAATATCAAAGCTGAATATTTTTGGAAGTAGTTTTTAGTTTGTTTTTAGTTTTAGCTATTTTAGGGGGATATCTGTGTGTTCAGGTGACTATTACTGTGCATAATTATTAGGCAACTTAACAAAAAACAAATATATACCCATTTCAATTATTTATTTTTACCAGTGAAACCAATATAACATCTCAACATTCATAAATATACATTTCTGATATTCAAAAACAAAACAAAAACAAATCAGTGACCAATATAGCCACCTTTCTTTGCAAGGACACTCAAAAGCCTGCCATCCATGGATTCTGTCAGTGTTTTGATCTGTTCACCATCAACATTGCGTGCAGCAGCAACCACAGCCTCCCAGACACTGTTCAGAGAGGTGTACTGTTTTCCCTCCTTGTAAATCTCACATTTGATGATGGACCACAGGTTCTCAATGGGGTTCAGATCAGGTGAACAAGAAGGCCATGTCATTAGATTTTCTTCTTTTATACCCTTTCTTGCCAGCCACGCTGTGGAGTACTTGGACGCGTGTGATGGAGCATTGTCCTGCATGAAAATCATGTTTTTCTTGAAGGATGCAGACTTCTTCCTGTACCACTGCTTGAAGAAGGTGTCTTCCAGAAACTGGCAGTAGGACTGGGAGTTGAGCTTGACTCCATCCTCAACCCGAAAAGGCCCCACAAGCTCATCTTTGATGATACCAGCCCAAACCAGTACTCCACCTCCACCTTGCTGGCGTCTGAGTCGGACTGGAGCTCTCTGCCCTTTACCAATCCAGCCACGGGCCCATCCATCTGGCCCATCAAGACTCACTCTCATTTCATCAGTCCATAAAACCTTAGAAAAATCAGTCTTGAGATATTTCTTGGCCCAGTCTTGACGTTTCAGCTTGTGTGTCTTGTTCAGTAGTGGTCGTCTTTCAGCCTTTCTTACCTTGGCCATGTCTCTGAGTATTGCACACCTTGTGCTTTTGGGCACTCCAGTGATGTTGCAGCTCTGAAATATGGCCAAACTGGTGGCAAGTGGCATCTTGGCAGCTGCACGCTTGACTTTTCTCAGTTCATGGGCAGTTATTTTGCGCCTTGGTTTTTCCACACGCTTCTTGCAACCCTGTTGACTATTTTGAATGAAACGCTTGATTGTTCGATGATCACGCTTCAGAAGCTTTGCAATTTTAAGAGTGCTGCATCCCTCTGCAAGATATCTCACTATTTTTTACTTTTCTGAGCCTGTCAAGTCCTTCTTTTGACCCATTTTGCCAAAGGAAAGGAAGTTGCCTAATAATTATGCACACCTGATATAGGGTGTTGATGTCATTAGACCACACCCCTTCTCATTACAGAGATGCACATCACCTAATATGCTTAATTGGTAGTAGGCTTTCGAACCTATACAGCTTGGAGTAAGACAACATGCATAAACAGGATGATGTGGTCAAAATACTAATTTGCCTAATAATTCTGCACTCCCTGTATATAATTACTTTAACATTGACACATTCCACACAGCCATTGTTTTCATTTATCTGTCCCTAATTTTATTTAGCAGAAAAGATTATATAAGGAAACATAATTTTTAAATGACAGTGCCCAAGACTTTATAGAACCTAAAGTACCTAATTTATTTAGGCCTAGATTTAGAGTTTGGCGGTAGCCGTCAAAACTAGCGTTAGAGGCTCCTAACGCTGGTTTTTACCGCCCGCTGGTATTTGGAGTCAGTCAGGAAAGGGTCTAACGCTCACTTTGCAGCCGCGACTTTTCCATACCGCAGATCCCCCTACGCCATTTGCGTATCCTATCTTTTCAATGGGATCTTTCTAACGCCGGTATTTAGAGTCGTGGCTGAAGTGAGCGTTAGAACTCTACCGACAAGACTCCACCTGCAGAAAAAAGTCAATAGTTAAGAGCTTTCTGGGCTAACGCCGGTTTATTAAGCTCTTAACTACTGTGCTCTAAAGTACACTAACACCCATAAACTACCTATGTACCCCTAAACCGAGGCCCCCCCACATCACCGCCACTCTATTAAAATTTTTTAACCCCTAATCTGCCGCTCCGTACACCGCCGCCACCTACGTTATCCCTATGTACCCCTAATCTGCTGCCCCTAATACCGCCGACACCTACATAATATTTATTAACCCCTAATCTGCCACCCCCAACGTTGCTGCCACCTACCTACACTTATTAACCCCTAATCTGCCGACCGGACCGCACCGCTACTATAATAAATGTATTAACCCCTAATCCGCCTCACACCCGCCTCAATAACCCTATAATAAATAGTATTAACCCCTAATCTGCCCTCCCTAACCCCTAATCTGCCGACCGGAGCTCACCGCTACTCTAATAAATTTTTTAACCCCTAAAGCTAATTCTAACCCTAACCCTAACACCCCCCTAAGTTAAATATAATTTTTATCTAACGAAATAAATTAACTCTTATTAAATAAATTATTCCTATTTAAAGCTAAATACTTACCTGTAAAATAAACCCTAATATAGCTACAATATAAATTATAATTATATTGTAGCTATTTTAGGATTAATATTTATTTTACAGGCAACTTTGTATTTATTTTAACGAGGTACAATAGCTATTAAATAGTTAATAACTATTTAATAGCTACCTAGTTAAAATAATTACAAAATTACCTGTAAAATAAATCCTAACCTAAGTTACAATTAAACCTAACACTACACTATCAATAAATTAATTAAATAAAATACCTACAATTATCTACAATTAAACCTAACACTACACTATCAATAAATTAATTAAATACAATACCTACAAATAAATACAATTAAATAAACTAACTAAAGTACAAAAATAAAAAAGAACTAAGTTACAAAAAATAAAAAAATATTTACAAACATTAGAAAAATATTACAACAATTTTAAACTAATTACACCTACTCTAAGCCCCCTAATAAAATAACAAAGACCCCCAAAATAAAAAAATGCCCTACCCTATTCTAAAATTAAAATAGAAAAGCTCTTTTACCTTACCATCCCTGAAAAGGGCCCTTTGCGGGGAATGCCCCAAAGAATTCAGCTCTTTTGCCTGTAAAAAAAAAACATACAATACCCCCCCCAACATTACAACCCACCACCCACATACCCCTAATCTAACCCAAACCCCCCTTAAATAAACCTAACACTAAGCCCCTGAAGATCTCCCTACCTTGTCTTCACCACGCCGGGTTCACCGATCGATCCAGAAGAGCTCCTCCGATGTCTTGATCCAAGCCCAAGCGGGGGGCTGAAGATGTCCATGATCCGACTGAAGTCTTCATCCAAGCGGGAGCTGAAGAGGTCCATGATCGGGCTGAAGTCTTCATCCAAGCGGGAGCTGAAGAGGTCCATGATCGGGCTGAAGTCTTCTATCAAGCGGCATCTTCAATCTTCTTTCTTCCGGATCCATGTTCATCCCGCTGATGTGGAACATCCATCTTCACCGACGACTTCCCGACGAATGACGGTTCCTTTAAGAGACGTCACCCAAGATGGCGTCCCTCGAATTCCGATTGGCTGATAGGATTCTATCAGCCAATCGGAATTAAGGTAAGAAAATTCTGATTGGCTGATGGAATCAGCCAATCAGAATCAAGTTGAATTCGATTGGCTGATCCAATCAGCCAATCAGATTGAGCTCGCATTCTATTGGCTTATTGGAACAGCCAATAGAATGCAAGCTCAATCTGATTGGCTGATCGGATCAGCCAATCGGATTGAACTTGATTATGATTGGCTGATTCCATCAGCCAATCAGAATTTTCCTACCTTAATTCCGATTGGCTGATAGAATCCTATCAGCCAGTCGGAATTCGAGGGACGCCATCTTGGATGACGTCCCTTAAAGGAACCTTCATTCGTCGGAAAGTCGTCGGTGAAGATGGATGTTCCTCATCGGCGGGATGAACATGGATCCGGAAGAAAGAAGATTGAAGATGCCGCTTGATAGAAGACTTCAGCCGGATCATGGACCTCTTCAGCTCCCGCTTGGATGAAGACTTCAGCCGGATCATGGACATCTTCAGCCCCCGCTTGGGCTTGGATCAAGACATCGGAGGCTCTTCTGGATCGATCGGTGAACCCGGCGTGGTGAATATAAGGTAGGAAGATCTTCAGGGGCTTAGTGTTAGGTTTATTTAAGGGGGGTTTGGGTTAGATTAGGGGTATGTGGGTGGTGGGTTGTAATGTTGGGGGGGGGTATTGTATGTTTTTTTTTACAGGCAAAAGAGCTGAATTCTTTGGGGCATGCCCCGCAAAGGGCCCTTTTCAGGGCTGGTAAGGTAAGGGAGCTTTTCTATTTTAATTTTAGAATAGGGTAGGGCATTTTTTTATTTTGGGGGTCTTTGTTATTTTATTAGGGGGCTTAGAGTAGGTTTAATTAGTTTAACATTGTTGTAATATTTTTCTAATGTTTGTAAATATTTTTTTATTTTTTGTAACTTAGTTCTTTTTTATTTTTTGTACTTTAGTTAGTTTATTTCATTGTATTTATTTGTAGGTATTGTATTTAATTAATTTATTGATAGTGTAGTGTTAGGTTTAATTGTAGATAATTGTAGGTATTTTATTTAATTTATTTATTGATAGTGTAGTGTTAGGTTTAATTGTAACTTAGGTTAGAATTTATTTTACAGGTAATTTTGTAATTATTTTAACTAGGTAACTATTAAATAGTTATTAACTATTTAATAGCTATTGTACCTGGTTAAAATAATTACAAAGTTGCCTGTAAAATAAATATTAATCCTAAAATAGCTACAATATAATTATAATTTATATTGTAGCTATATTAGGGTTTATTTTACAGGTAAGTATTTAGCTTTAAATAGGAATAATTTATTTAATAAGAGTTAATTTATTTCGTTAGATTTAAATTATATTTAACTTAGGGGGGTGTTAGGGTTAGACTTAGCTTTAGGGGTTAATACATTTATTAGAGTAGCGATGAGATCCGGTCGGCAGATTAGGTGTTAATTATTGTAGGTAGGTGGAGGCGACGTTGGGGGCGGCAGATTAGGGGTTAATAAATATAATATAGGGGTCGGCGGTGTTAGGGGCAGCAGATTAGGGGTACATAGGGATAACGTAGGTTGCGGCGGTGTACGGAGCGGCAGATTAGGGGTTAATAATAATATGCAGGGGTCAGCGATAGCGGGGGCGGCAGATTAGGGGTTAATAAGCGTAAGGTTAGGGGTGTTTAGACTCAGGGTAAATGTTAGGGTGTTAGGTGCAGACTTAGGAAGTGTTTCCCCATAGGAAACAATGGGGCTGCGTTAGGAGCTTAACGCTGCTTTTTTGCAGGTGTTAGGTTTTTTTCAGCTCAAACAGCCCCATTGTTTTCTATGGGGGATTCGTGCACGAGCACGTTTTTGAAGCTGGCCGCGTCCGTAAGCAACGCTGGTATTGAGAGTTGCAGTGGCGGTAAATATGCCTCTACGCTCCCTTTTTTGGAGCCTAACGCAGCACTTCTGTGAACTCTAAATACCAGCGGTATTTAAAAGGTGCGGGGGGAAAAAAGCATGCGTAGCTAACGCACCCCTTTGGCCGCAGAACTCTAAATCTAGCCGTTAATGTTTAAACTAAAACTGTAATTAAAAAAAAAAGCATCTACATAATATTTTCTGGCTAGTCTTTGCTTTGAATAGATTATTATTATTTATCATTTTTCTAATGTTGAATGTCCCTTTATTTATTTTTTTAAATTAATCTTTATTATAAATCACAAAATGTATTTTACAATTTACTAATTGTATATGCAAAATTCATGTACAATACAAGCAATTTCCTTTATATAGTCAAGGATGAACATTATTTGCTCTATATATTTGTGAAAAAAGTGCCATTCTCCAGTCATCCCCTCAGGCAATCTTTTCACGCCCCTTTTAACTGCTGGAGACTCAGGCCATATCTTCAACTTTAAAGGGACAGTCTGCATCCAATACATAATTTTGATGACTTATTGTTACATACCAGAGAAGCATCCTGCAACTGGTCCCACATCTATAAGCTTGTAAGAAGTACATGAAAAATGTAAATATTTGTTTGTTAGCAGCTGAAAATGGCTGCCAAGCTCCGCCCACCTATTGCATGTATATTTTGGTATCTTATGTTTCTCCAATCACAATCGATTCTTAAATAAGTTTTCCTACTCTGACACAATGATTTGTGCATGTACAATTTGAAGTAACTAACTGAAAAATATTAAACGTACACTACTAAACTGTCATACAAGAAAATAGCTAACTGGACAAGAAGAAAGCTGTGGGCGGAGCTTGGCGGCCATTTTTGGTTGCTAACAAATGATCAATATTTAAAAGTTTTATGTACTTCTTACAAGCGTATAGATGTGGAAACCGTTGCAAGAAGCTATTCTGGTATGTAGCAGTAAGTAATAAAGAATAAGTATTGGGTCTAGACTATCCCTTTAACGAGAGTTCCCTGTGCTTGTTCATGTTATATTTCAAGGACAATAACCACGAATAACCACAAGTACCTAAAGTGCAACAGTAAGTTAACAGGCAGAAATCCCTATAATTTGTTAGCTATATTGGTTTCCATCATATCTGGTAAAGCAGACAAGCTGTTGCATGAAACAAAATATCCTGATAAGAAGTGCATCTGGGAATAGATTCTGCCCCACCCTTTGTCCTGGTGTTGATAATTTTATGAAAAGAAAAACACATTCTTCCTGAACCTTATTAAATTATCTAATAGTTATAATGTCCCTGTTATATCATCATTCATATTATACATATTTAATTGCATGTATAAAACCTTGGGTTTAAAGAGACATTAGACATTAAAAAAATGCTTTTTAGGATGATGTATTAATAGAAAATCTTTACTTTATAATAATATACAAGTACATTTAAAAAAAAAAATATATATATTATTTTTTTTTTAAATATTGTAAAAATAAGGGTAAAGGTTATATTGACCATGAAGTAACCTGTGCAGTCATGTTAATGGGTCTCTAGAATGTACAGCCAATGACTGTGAGGTATATAGCAAATGTTAAATCTGAAGTCTGCACAGGAATCAGAAAGCCCAGAATTAAAGGGACATGAAACCCAATTTATTTTCCTTCATGATTCAGATAGTTTCAGATGGAGAAAATTATTTTAAACAACTTTCCAATTGGCCTTGATTATCTAATTTGCTTCATTCTATTTGCATCCTTTGTTGAAGAAACAGCAATGCACATGGGTGAGCCAATAACACGAGGCATATCTTTGCAGCAACTAATCAGCAGCTCCTGAGCATACCTAGGTATGCTTTTAAACCAAGGATACCAAGAGAATGAAACAAATTAAATAATAGAAGAAAAATGTAAAGTTGTATAAAATGTCATGCTCTCTCTAAATTATCTAAGAAAAAAATTGAGGTTATATACCCCTATAAATAACAGGGAAAAGAGACATTCACCTAGATTATGAGTTTTGCGTTATGGTGTTAATGCTGAAAAAAGGGCAATTTCAGCGTAAAAACAGTAATGCAGCCATTACGAGTCATGTCGGTATAGCTATATCGCAAGCATTTTAGCCTGGAATGCAACGTCAATCCCGCACTCAAAAAAATGACGTTTTTGTGTGGGATTTCCATAGCGCCGGTATTACAGGTTGTGCGGTGAGGCTAAAATGCTTGCGTTACAGCCTATACCGACACTATCCATTCCGCTATCTGAAAGCAGTAGTTATGAATTTTGTGTAACAAAAATGTTTCACAAAACTCATAACTAAAGTGTTACAAAGTATACTTACACCCATAAACTACCTATTAACCCCTAAACCAAGGCCCTCCCGCATCGCAAACACTATTTAAAACTTATAAACCCCTAATCTGCTTCCTGCCCACATACCCGCCACTATAATAAAGTTATTAACCCCTATTCCACCTCTCCCCGACACCGCTGCCACTAACTAAACCTATTAACCCCTAAACCGCCAGCCCCCCCACATCGCCACTACTAAATAAACCTATTAACCCCTAAATCACCAGTCCCCACATCGCCACTAATAAATTAAACTATTAACCCCTAAGCCTATCACCCCCTAACTTTAAATTAAAATTACAATATCCCTATCTTAAAATAAATAAAAACTTACCTGTGAAATAAAAAAAAAATAGGTTTAAACTAACATTTAACCTAACATAACTATTATACTAAACTATTATACTAAAATTAAAATAACTACCAATTAAAAAAACTAAATTACACATTAAAAAAAACCTAACACTACTAAAAAAATGTAAGTCTAAAATTACAAAAGAGAAAGAATACTAAATTACGAAAAATAACAAACACTAAATTGCAAAAAATAACAAACGAAATTATCAAAAATAAAAACACCTAATCTAATAGCCATATAAAAATAAAAAAGCCCCCCAAAATAAAAAAAACCCTAGCCTACAATAATCCTCATCCAGAAGTCTTCATCCAGACGGCGTCTTCTATCTTCATCCCGGTGGCGTCTTCTATCTTCAGCCTGGTGGCGCGGAGCGGATCCATCCTTGAAGACATCCGGCATGGAGCGACGGGAGCGTCCTCTTCATACAGCCTATTGGCTGATTTGAGTCTTGAAATTCAAATCAGCCAATAGGATGAGAGCTACTGAAATCCTATTGGCTGTTCAAATCAGCCAATAGGATGAGAGCTAATGAAATTCTATTGGCTATTCAAATCAGCCAATAGAATGCCAGTAGCTCTCATCCTATTGGCTGATTTGAACAGCCAATAGGATTTCAGTAGCTCTCATCCTTTTGGCTGATTTGAATTTCAAGACTCAAATCAGCTAATAGGAATGCAAGGGACGCCATTTTGAAAAGGCTCCCTTGCATTGAAGATCCAGTGTACGGCGGTGACCGTATGAAGAGGACGCTCCGCACCGGATGTCTTCAAGGATGGATCCGCTCCATGCCGCCGGGATGAAGATAGCAGACCCCGCCTGGATGAAGACTTCTCGCCGCCTGGATAAAGACTTCTCGCCGCCTGGATAAGGATGGATGTCCGGACTTCAGAAACTGTGAGTGGTTCTTCGGGGGTTAGTGTTAGGGTTTTTTTTTAAATCTTTTTGGGTGGGTTTTGTTTTTAGAGTAGGGTTTGGGCTTTAGGTAAAAGAGCTGAATGCCCTTTGCAGGGCAATGTAAAATAGCTGAATGCCCTTTTAAGGGCAATACCCATACAAATGCCCTTTTCAGGGCAATGGGTAGCTTAGGTTTTTGTTAGAGTTAGGATTTTTATTTTGGGGGGTGGTTTGGGTGGTGGGTTTTCCTGTTGGGGGGTCTTTGTATTTTTTTCAAGGTAAAAGAGCTGATTTCTTTAGGGCAATGTTCTACAAAAGGCCCTTTTAAGGGCTATTGGTAGTTTATTGTAGGCTAGTTTTTTTTATTATTATTTTGGGGGGGCTTTTTTATTTTTATAGGTCTATTAAATTAGGTGTAATTGTTTTTATTTTTGATAATTTAGTTTGTTATTTTTCGTAATTTAGTGTTTGTTATTTTTCGTAATTTAGTATTTTTTTTAGTATTTTTTATTTTTTGTCATTTTAGACTTACTTTTTTTAGTAGTGTTAGTTTTTTTAAATGTGTAATTTAGTTTTTTTAATTGGTTTAATTGGTAGTTATTTTAATTTTAGTATAATAGTAATGTTAGGTTAATTTATAGTTTAAACTTAGGTTTTTTAATTTCACAGGTAAGTTTTTATTTATTTTAAGAGAGTTATTTTGTAATTTTAATATAAAATTAGGGGGTTGTTAGGTTTAGGGATTAATTGTTTCATTTAGTTTTTTGCGATGTGGAGGGCTGGCGGTTTAGGGGTTAATAGGTTTATTTAGTGGCAGTGAGGTTTAGGAGTTAATAAATGTATTATAGTGGCAGCGTTGTCGGGGAATAGCGAAATAGGGGTTAATAACTTATGAATGGCAGTGATGTCGGGGAGCCATGGAATAGGGGTTAATAACTTTTATTAGTGTCAGCGATGTCAGGGCGGCAGATTAGGGGTGTTTAGACTAGGGGGTTATGTTAGGGTATTAGGTTTAAATGTAACTTTTTTCCCCATAGACATCAATGGTGTTGCGTTATGTCGATCTCCATTCCGCACTTCAGGTGTTAGTTTTTTTTCTAACACCTTCTCCCCATTGATGTCTATGGTGGAAAGCGTGCAAGAGCATGTCAAAGCAGCCCTTGGATTTTGTGCGGTATGGATCTTAACGCCACCATATCGCACGCACAAGGAGGCTTTTCAGAAACTCTTTATGGCAGCGCTATGGAGGGGGAAATAACGCTACTTTTGTTGCGTTCGTTTCGCACCCTCTATTGCACAAAACTCGTAATCTAGGAGATTGTAAATAATGAAAGTACATTGCACAGTTGTTTTCCTGGATATAATTAAACATTTTTTATTACAATCTCAATGTCTTTAGTGTGCCTTTAAGATTTAGTTTTTTAGATGACGCAACATTTTAGTATCATTCATTTGAATTGTTTTATTTATTCCCATCTGGATGTATTGTAATTGTATACAGTATTCTAGGAGAAGGTTAAAGGAAGATGAAACCCAACATTATGCTTTCATGATTCAGATAGAGAATACAATTTAAAAAAAAAGTTTACAATTTACTTCTGTTGTCAAATTGGCTTCATTCTCATATTATACCTTGTTGAAGAGATATTGATGTCTGGAGCACTACATGACAGGAAATAGTGCGGCCATCTAGTGCTCTTGCTATTGTATAACACTGTTGCAAAACTGCTGCCATATAGTGCGGCAGACACGTGCACACTCTTGAACCTTCTTGCTTTTCAACAAAGGAGAACAGGAAAACAAAGAATTTGATAATAGAACTACATTGGAAAGTTGTTTAAAATTGTATGTTCTATCTGAATCATGGAAGAAAATGTTTGGGTTTTATCTCCCTTTAAGTGCACAGATCTCTATAATGGAAGAGGTCAAATGAATAAATAGGATTTATTAATTGTCTGAGCAGCAGCATAAAACAAACAAATCTTTTAAAGGGCCACTAAACCTAAAATCTTTCTTTCGTGATTCAGATAGAGAATAGAAATTTAAACAACATTACAATTTACTTCTATTATTTATTTTGCTTAATTTTTTAGATATCCTTAGTTGAAGAAAAAGCAATGCACATGGTGAGCCAATCACACGAGGCTTCTATGTGCAGCAACCAATCAGCAGCTGCTGAGTATATCTAGATATGCTTTTCAGCAAAGAATATCAAGAGAATAAAACAAATTAGATAATATAAGTAAATTAGAAAGATGTTTAAAATTGCATTCTCTTTCTAAATCATGAAAGAAAACATGTGGGTGTCATGTCCCTTTAAGCACATGACAGCAAATCTTATGGTCACTTTTCAGAAGGACATAATCCAGCAAAAAAATATAGTGATGTCCACATATTATTCATTTCCAGATGAAAAAAGCTGATAATGAGCTGTGAAAGAGAGAAAAAGGTGCCAGTTAAAAAAAAGTATCATAATTATATGGAATTACCAACATTACCACATGGGAAATCAACTGAGGTTCTCTTAGAGCCAAAATTCTACGCCTCTCCCCAGCATTGACACACATACAGCAAACCTGGGCAAAGATGCCTGCTCCTTCTGCCAAATCTGTGACATCCCTTCTGGGCTTAAGCCCCTGGCTGCTTTTTAACATCGGACAGAGTTCAGGAAATTCTGATTTCAAACCTGGCACTCTACATCTGATGGGATGATCAAATTAGGAAAATGCTTTAATGATGAGAACGTCAAGAACAGAGGAGAATGTGCAGAGCTGGCTTTTAAGATGTCTTTCTCTTGAGAGAGGGATGGGAGGAATTTGCTTGATAGGCGAAATGAGGCCATAGTTATAGTCAGTGATGCAAAAGCTGGCGCGACTTGCTGAGTCATTCTTCCAATATACTAAATACATTATCTGTCATTGTCAAATAGACAGTGTAGTAAAGACCATCGTTCTTTACACTTAGGGGCAGAATGATCAAACTCCGAATGGAGCTTGGTGGCCCTGTTTCCGCACGAGCCTTCAGGCTCGCTGGAAACTGCAGTTATGAAGCAGCGGTCTTAAGACCACTGCTCTATAAGTGATCTGCCTGCTCTGAGGCTGCGGACATCAATCCGCCCGATCCTATACGATCGGGCTGATTGACACCCCCTGCTAGCGGCCGATTGCCCGTGAATCTGCCGGGGGCGGCATTGCACAAGCAGTTCACAAGAACTGCTTGTGCAATGATAAATGTCGACAGCGTATGCTGTCGGCATTCATCGATGTCTGTCGGACATGATCTGCTGAGCGGATCATATCGGGCAGACTGATGATAAATCTGCCTCTTAGCATGATCAGTGCTACAGTAAGCACACATGTCCATGACTCCTCTGTTATAGAACACCTTGCCTATGCTTGACTGAAAATGCATTTATATACTTATACTAGAAGTAGAGCAGTGCAGAGCTCCAAAACCAAAAACTGTTAAGATAAAAGGCTAATACTTTGAAACAACCATGCAAAAATGGGTTTGAACAACAGATGTACATTGTGTCAATTAAATCCCAGATCCTAAAGTAAGCGTAAGAAGCATTGTGTTGTCACCCCCATGACACCTGTATCATTCCTTGCAGGCTACTGAGAATATTAGTGAGATATCACTAAACCAGATCTCCTAAATGTCCCTATTTAAGAGGGACAGTTCCTAATTCTGAGCTCTGTCCTGCTGTCCCTCTGAGACAGCCATATGTCCCTATTTGCAGAATTTCCCTTAGCACCACACACCCAAAAACATTCTGGCACAACTACTGACCAACCATTATCCCACCTACTATCCACCCGTAACCCCACGCCTTCCGACATGGTCCTTCCTACAAAATGGTGACGGCCCTCTTCAACCTCAACATCCTGAGTCTATAATACTTAGCCACAAAAGTATGGGAAATATGCTAAACATAAATACTACTGCTATGAGTGAGCTAGTATGTGTTCTTTAATGCTATCAAAAATATTAGGCATATTCCTAACTAGGGCCTTCAGAACTCATAGGCTTTACCGGGCTAAAAGTAGAAATTGAATCGTGGAAGCATCATATTGCAGGACTCTTTCATCTGTCTATGCTTAAATTGAAGAAAGGCGCATTGTACCTTAAAGGGACATTAAAGGGACAGTCAACCATAGAATTGTTATTGTTTTAAAAGATACATAATCCCTTTATTACTCATTCCCCAGTTTTGCATAACCAACACAGTTATATTAATGTACTTTTTACCTTTGTGATTACCTTGTATCTAGGAACCTTCTTCCAGCCCCCTGATCACATGACTGTGACTGTTTATTATCTATTGTCTTAAATTTAGCATTGTATTGTGATAGATATTAAATAACTTTCTGTGCCTGAACACAGTGTTATCTATATAGCCCACGTGTACTTTCTGTCTCTTTGTGTTGAAAAGAGATTTAAAAAGCATGTGATAAGAGGCAGCCCTCAAAGGCTTAGAAATTAGCATATGAGCCTACCTATGTTTAGTTTAAACTAAGAATACCAAGAGAAAAAAGCAAATTTGATGATAAAAGTAAATTGGAAAGTCAATTAAAATTAAAAGTCCTATCTGAATAATGAAAGTTTAATTTATACTTCACTGTCCCTTTAAACCCAGCATTTTATCATGATTCAGATAGAGCATTCAATTGTAAACAGACTGACTTTATCAGTTTTGCTTCTTTCTCTTGGTATCCATTCTTGCAGCAATGCACTACCAGGAGCTAACTGAACACATCGGTAAGCCAATCACAAGAGGTATATATGCGCAGCCACCAATCAACAGCTATCTCCCAGCTTCTGAGCCTATTAAGCAAATTAGACAACAGAAGTAAATTTGACGGTTGTTTAAAACTACATGCCCTATCTGGATCATAAAAGAAACATTTGGAGTTTCATGTCCCTTTAAGCTATAACATAGCCGCCATGTTGCATGATGTGTGCACACTATATAAGGGAGAGCAGCTAAAGAAAATACCTGGTAGTGCTTTCAGGTTTGATTCAATGAGGAAAGTTGTACAGAATCCAACCGGCTGGCTGTACTGCCAACCAAACCTGAAGTTAAAAAGGGTTTTAAGAGTGGGTAGGAAAGTAAGATATACAAACAGGCACCCACAGGGTGCTTAGCAATAGCTTACTTCCTGTTTTAATTATTGCCAAAACCAGGTATGTCATCAGTGTCTTGCAATACCCAGTATGCATTGCAGAAATATTATACATCCTTGTCAAGGATTTACCCCAATACAACACATATAAAAAAACATCATGCTTGTTTTCCTATGATTTAATTCTGAAAGTTAAATTATATCTGTGTCTAACTGGGTACAAACAAAGGAGATAAGATAAACAATACTCAAGACTGGACTACAAAACAATGCATTTTTGCTAGCAAAATGACAGTTTAAAATTATTTTAAAATTAGTATTTTATATTCATATAATTAGTAATGCAGTGCTTAATTACTGATTTGGAGTCCGGGAGCTACATTAACCCCTTGAGTGCTAACGACGGCTCTGAGCAGTCGCTAGCACTCTCCCACCTTGAGGGAGATCTGGGGGCTCCCACTCGCTCCTACCCCAGCGATCGTGCTTGTAGAGTGACAGGCATCACCGGGGCTTCCCGTTTTGCATGGTGACGTCACGCGTAATGACGTGATGACGTCACCGCACAACTTTATGTAAAAAAGACAATGAACAATATAGGGAAAGGGGGCATGCTGCTTAGAAGCCTGTATCTCAGGCATCTAAACAGCTACAGACCCCCAAGACCCACCATTGGAAAGGTAATTGCCTAAAAGAAAAAAAGAAAAAAAAAGAAAAATGTAAAATTAAAAAGCCCTAAAATGTGCTTAGCACCCAGGTGGGAAAGTGCTTAGCACTCAAAGCACTCAAAGGGTTAACTTAATATGATTATTGTCTTAAAGAAACAAAAATACATTGTATTATTAATTATTATATATAACTATGTATTTAAGCAAAAAGGCTAACCACATAGTTAAAAGCAGCCACAGAGCAGCACTGCACTACTGGGACCTAGCTGAACACATCTAATGCACCAATTGACAAGAGACTTAGGTGTGTACTGTATCCACAAATCACCAGCTAGCTCCCAGTAGTGCAGTGCTGTTCCTGAGCAAGACCAAGAGAACATAGTAAATTTGATAACAGAAGTTAATTAAAACGTTTCTTAACATTTATAAAATTACTTTTGCACTGTTATGTTTCTTTAAAAAGCTTTTCTAATATACTCTAACTTTTTGTATTATTTTTTTGTTGTTTTAAAACATCGCTTGATTTTTTGGGAAGTTTAAATTTTAATTAAAGAGGCTACGAACCTTACAGTGTTTGGTAAGATAACAACAATAAGGGTGCTATTGCTGAACCAGCTTATTGTGGTGTTTGTCAGCAGGCCAAATTAATCAAGGGGGTTTCATTTTGTAAGACAAATTCTCACTGTATATTAGTGTGAGAAAGCACAGACAGGCTGTGTCTTGAAACAATCTATCTACATACCCAGCTACTAAGCTCATATATCGCTTGTCTCCTATGATATAATTATACATTTTTTTATAATCATCATTCTGTAAACATGGGAGGAATTGAGGGTAAAAGTTTAAAGTGATGTAAATTTATCCCACAGTGCCCTGTATGTTCGCAATAGCAGGGGCGGGTCGCACCTCAAAATGGCTGTTTTCTTTTTAAAGGGACACTAAAATAACTTTCATTATTTAGATAGGTTATGCAATTAAAAAAAAAACTTTCAAAATGACTTCTATTATTAAATTGTGAACAGCTTTTTTGTATGAACACTTTCTCTCACTGAGCATGTGCAAGAGTTCAGCGTATACATATATAAGTCTGTCACATGATACAGGGCAGGTAAACTGAA
Organism: Bombina bombina; assembly: GCF_027579735.1. Classification (NCBI taxonomy): domain Eukaryota; kingdom Metazoa; phylum Chordata; class Amphibia; order Anura; family Bombinatoridae; genus Bombina; species Bombina bombina. Next base: position 1,428,267,625 of record NC_069499.1, on the reverse strand, counting down.
GCTGCTCACTTGAGTAAGGGTTATTGCAGTCATTATGTTATGCATTTATTGATTATGCAGTTATACTGTATTTAGGGCTAGATTACAAGTGGAGCGCTAAATTATTGCACACCCTTTGGTGTCCAGCGCGTAGGGCACGCAAAGATTGGAGGAAGCCGGATTAGTCATCGATCTGCAAAATACAGAAGGAGATGCAGACAGAGAATCGGTGCTCTGCTTACCGCAACAAAATGGTAGTATTTTTTTTTTTAAAAAGCGTGTTTGTAAAATTTAAAGATTTAAAGTGCCCCTGTTTTTAAAGTGAATGTAAACTCACCTATAGTCGTTAATACAATATTGTCAAACAATTGAAAATAGGGGGACTTTAATTCATGGTTTTTAAAAATTCTATAAATGAAGATTAAAAATGAACTTTTTTTCTTTATTTTCATGCCGCGCTTCCTCCGCCCGCCATATAGTCCCTATGAATGTAAAAGATTGACAGCAACCATTGCAAATAAGCTTTTGCACCACGGGGCGTTCAGCCCCTTTTTACATATGTCATGCACTTCTTCTGCGCATGCGTTAGTCCATTATCTCCCTTGTAGAAGTGATGCTCGTTCACACAGTGAATAACCAGGGTTTTAACGCATGCACAAACTAAGTATTTCTGATTTCTGCACATGTGTTTGAACATTAGCTCACATACAGAAGTGATGAGCGTTTACGCCGTAAGAAAACAGGGCTCTAACGCATGCGCAGACAAAGTAAAGCTGGATTACATGCATGCGCATAAAGATTAGCTCCATGGGTGCGCGCTTCACGGTGACGTACAAGCGAGGAGGGCCGCTCTAACCATCACCCTGTAAATAACACGGAAGTGCCGGGTGGGAGGAGGAAGATCAAAATACAAACAAGTTAGTTATGCAAATATATAATAAATGCTAATTTATTTATTTTTTTAAAACCTAGCAGTTTAAAAACACGTGTTAAAGAATTATTAGGAGGCTTCAGCTATACAAAAATTGACCTTCACTTTAAGAGTATTTGTAGATACTGGGCACTTATTCCTTAAACTTTAAAATCAACTTAATATTTGTTGTTAGGGGTTTTTTTTTTTATAAACTCAATCAAATACAATTACTTTTCTGTTCCATTGCTTACAATACAAACCCCTTTATTTTGAATATTTAATATATACTCTCAGTGGCTATATAAATATATTACACAGAAATATAGATTTTTGTAGCAGATACGTCTATCCATGCTTCCTTCTAAAGCGTAGCTTAATTCAGTATCAGCTAGATTACGAGTTTTGCGTTATGAGTGAAAAAGCATTGTTATGCTTCATAATGCTGCTTTTTCCTTAACGCCGCTATTACAAGTCTTGTAGGTATAGCTGTACCGCACACCTTTTTGGCCGTCACGCAACATCAGTACCGCACTTTTCAATAAGTCCTTTTTCAATGCGACTCCCATTGCGCCGGTATTACGAGTTTGCCAGGGGGGCCAAAAAGTGAGCGGTACACCCTATACTGACAAGATTCGTACTGCCATCTAAAGTCAGTAGTTATGAGTTTTACGTTACAAAGCTGTAGCATAAAACTCATAACTAAAGTGTTACAAAGTACACTAACACCCATAAACTACTTATTAACCCCTAAATCGAGGCCCTCCCGCATTGCAAACACTAAAATAAATGTATTAACCCCTAATTTGCCGCTCCAGACATTGCCGCCACTATTAAAATTGATAAACCCCTATTCCGCCGCTCCCCGACATCGTCACCACTATAATAAAGTTATGAACCCCTAAACCGCTGCCCTCCCGCATCGCAGGCACTATTTAAATATTATTAACCCCTAATCAGCCATCCACCCCCACCACCGCTATAATAAACCTATTACCCACCGAAACGCAAGCCCCCCACAAGGAAACATACTAAATTAAACTATTAACCCCTAAACCTAACCCTAACGTAAGCCTAAGACTAACCCTAACCCTAACACCCCCTAACTTAAAAATAATTAAAATAAATCTAAATAAAACTTACAATTATTACCTAAATAATTCCTATTTAAAACTAAATACATACTTACCTATAAAATAAAACCTAAGCTAGCTACAATATAACTAATAGTTATATTGTAGCTATCTTAGGTTTTATTTTTATTTCACAGGTAAGTTTGTATTTATTTTAACTAGGTAGACTAGTTATTAGATAGTTATTAACTATTTACTAGCTACCTAGTTAAAATAAATACAAAGTCACCTGTAAAATAAAACCTAACCTGCCTTACACTAAAAACTAACATTACAATAAAATAAATTAATTAATAAAATACAAAAAAAAATAAACACTAAATTACACAAAATAAACAAAATTATCAAAAATAAAAACGAATTACTCCTAATCTAATAGCCCTATCAAAATAAAAAAGCACCCCAAAATAAAAAAAACCCTAGCCTACACTAAACTGCCAATAGCCCTTAAAAGGGCCTTTTGCGGGGCATTGCCCCAAAGTAATCAGCTCTTTTATTTGTACAAAAAAATACAAACACCCCCCAACAGTAAAACTCACCACCCACACAACCAAACCCCCCAAATAAAATTCTATCTAAATAAAACTAAGCTAACCATTGCCCTGAAAAGGGCATTTGGATGGGCATTGCCCTTAAAAGGGCATTTAGCTCTTTTACGGTGCCCAAACCCTAAGCTAAAAATAAAACCCACCAATAAACCCTTAAAAAAACCTAACACTAACCCCCACTTACAGTTTTCGAAGACCGGACATCCATCCTCATCCAGGCAGCAGAAGTCTTCATCCAAAAGGGCAGAAGTCCTCATCGAAGCCAGCAGAAGTTTTCATCCAAGCGGGCAGAAGTCCTCATCGAAGCCGGCAGAAGTCTTCATCGAAGCGGGCAGAAGTCTTCATCCAGACGGCATCTTCATCCATCCGTCGCAGAGTGGGTCCATCTTCAAGACATCCGGCGCGGAGCATCCTCTTCTTCCGATCGTCGCTGGAAAATGAAGTTCACTTTAAGTTACGTCATCCAAAAAGGCATCCCTTACATTCCGATTGTCTGATAGAATTCTATCAGCCAATAGGAATTAAAGGGGAAAAAATCATATTGGCTGTTGCAATCAGCCAATAGGATTGAGCTTGCATTCTATTGGCTATTCCAATCAGTTTTTTTAAGGGTTTATTAGTGGGTTTTATTTTTAGCTTAGGGTTTGGGCACCGTAAAAGAGCTAAATGTCCTTTTAAGGACAATGCCAATCCAAATGCCCTTTTCAGGGCAATGGTTAGCTTAGGTTTATTTAGATAGGATTTTATTTGGGGGGTTTGGTTGTGTGGGTGGTGGGTTTTACTGTTGGGGGGTGTTTTTATTGTTTTTTACAGGTAAAAGAGCTGTTAACTTTGGGGCAATGCCCCACAAAAGGTCCTTTTAAGGGCTATTGGCAGTTTAGTGTAGGCTAGGTTTTTTTTATTTTGGGGGGCTTTCTTATTTTGATAGGGCTATTAATTCATTTTTATTTTTGATAATTTCGTTTTTTATTTTGTGTAATTTAGTGTTTATTTTTTTGTAATTTAGATAATTGTATTTTATTAATTTATTTTATTGTACCTAGTTAAAATAAATACAAACTTACATGTGAAATAAAAATAAAACCTAAGATAGATACAATATAACCATTAGTTATTTTGTAGCTAGCTTAGGTTTTATTTTACAGGTAAGTATGCATTTAGCTTTAAATAGTAATTATTTAGGTAATAATTGTAAGTTTTATTTAGATTTATTTTAATTATATTTAAGTTAGGGGGTGTTAGGGTTATGTTAGGGTTATGTTTAGGGGTTAATCTATTTATGTAGTGTTAGTGATGTGGGAGGCCAGAGGTTTAGGGGTTAATAACTTTAGTATAGTGGTGGTGACATTGGGGGCGGCAGATTAGGGGCTAATAAGTGTAGGTAGGTGGCGGCGATGTTAGGGCCAGCAGATTAGGGGTTAATAACTAATGTAGGTGGCGGCGATGTTAGTGGTGGCAGTTTAGGGGTTAATAACATGTAGGCGATGTCGGGGGCAGCAGATTAGGGGTGTTCAGACTCAGGGTTTATGTTAGGGTGTTAGGTTTAAACATAACTTTTTCTTTCGCCATAGACATCATTGGGGCTGCATCATTGGAGCTTTTGTTTCCGCGATCGCAGGTGTAATAGCAGCGCTATAGGGAGGTGAAATACCTCCGCTTTTGTGGTGGTCGTTAATTTCCCTTTAGCGCTCAAAACTCGTAATCTAGCTGTATATTAGGAAAAACGTCTGCATATTTCATGCCTTCCTGAGTTCCCTTAAAGGGACACTGAACCCAAATTCAAATTTTCTTTTGTGATTCAGATAGAGTATGACATTTTAAGCAAGTTTCTAATTTAGTCCTATTATCAAATTTTCTTCATTCTCTTGGTATCTTTATTTGAAATGCAAGAATCTAAGTTTAGATACCGGCCCATTTTTGGTGAACAACCTCGGTTGTTCTTGCTGATTGGTGGATAAATTCATCCACCAATAAAAAAGTGCTTTCCAGAGTTCTGAATAAAAAAAAGCTTAGATGCCTTCTTTTTCAAATAAAGATAGCAAGAGAACGAAGAAAAATTGATAATAGGAGTAAATGAGAAAGTTGCTTAAAATTGCATGCTGTATCTGAATCACGAAAGAAAAAAATTAGGTTCAGTTCCTTTAAAGGGAATATAAAACCCAAAATTTAATTTACCATAATAAATATTTAGGATATATTGGCCGAATTAAATTTTTGAATAGGCATTGATCCTATTAGGTGATTTTAAAATGAAAATCAGCCAATATAATTGGGAAGAAACTAATGTCATGAATAGTTCTATAAAAGCTGTAAGGGCAGAACAGGACGAGGGACATAATGAAAAGTGCCCTGCATTGCTGGATCAAGAGGCCAGACAGGCTAATAGTGATTAGGGCGTTTTAGCACAGGTTTGTTTTTGTGTTGGGGATTGTGATGGAGGTTAATAGTGGTTAGGGGTTTTAGCTGCATAGGGCTTTGCAATGAGGGGTTGAGGCAGTTAAGTATTTAATAGCAGTTAGGAGGTTTTAACATAGGGTTTTTTGTGTTGCAGTTTTTAGCCACTTTTTATTTTGTTAGGGGGTTATGGTGGTTTATAGCATGGAGGTTGTGGTGGTTAATTTGTTAATATCAGTGTGTGGTGGGGGGTGTATTGGGGTCTGTAAGGTCACTGGTAGAAGTATCCAGTAGCAGGTATTGAGCACTATTTGTTTTCATACGAATGCACATTAATGACGAAAATTGGATTTTCATTTAGTTTTAACTAAACGAATATCTGAATGAGTGCACAAAGAAAATTAAAAATAATTTTGATGAAAATCGTTAGTTTTCATTTGCTTGTTTTATTATTTTTTTAAGGGGTTAATACTTACCTTACCGCACTCCCCATGCTCTCCATAGCACATTAAGGTAAGTATTGTAGCTATAGGTGAACTTTTCACCTGTAGCTTTGAAACATTTAGATTAGATATGTGCAATTCGTTTCGGATCGATTCGGAAATTCGGAAAATTCAGAGATTCGGATCGAACCGAATTTCCGAATTAAAATACTGCCGAATTTACAGAATAAATCCGAATTAGTTTGGATTTATTCGGTAAATTCGGATGGCCATGGATTACACTAGTATTGTACAGTATATTAGGTTATATCACTCTGCTATGGGTTACACCTAATATACAGTACATAATACTAGTCTAATCCCACCTAACACTTACCGAAATTCCGAATTTCCGAACCAAACCGAATCGAACCGAATCCAGCCGAATTTCTTCGAATCAGAATGAATCCGAAACGAAGCTGAAACAAATCGATTCAAAATTTTTCGAATTCGAATCGATCCGAATCGAAATTCGAAAAATTCCGAATCGATCCGAACCAAACCGAACCAAATTTTTTCGCCATGCACATATCTAATTTAGATTAGTTTTAACGAAAACTTATGTAAATGTTTAACTAAAATGCAGTATTCGTTTAGTTCTAAACTAAACGAATACTGAATAGTGCAGCACCGAATATTTGGGGAAACTAATTTCCCTGAATATTCAAAATTAAAATTTTATCCAAAACAAAAATTTCTCCACTGCACATCTTTAGTAAGCACACCCTTACATATACCCCTGCTGAGAGGAACCTGAATTTGGGAACAGGTCTGCCAGAGAGGAAAAGGCACAGGGGTCTGAGGAGAGTCCAAAGGCAAGGTCATAGAATTTCCAAGGTCAAGCTGGGAGATCAGTCCACCAACAACAGCAAGAGCGGAAAGAAAGAGACAGTTCAGAATCCAAGCCTAGGTAAGAAGAACCAGCAAGACAACAGGACAGGTGACAAATTCAGAGAGTTTACAACAAAGTCAGCTGAAGAGGGCTGACAGAAAGAGTACAAATATAGCACTTACATTTAATTATGTTTAATTATGTTTTAGGTAAGTATAGAAAAAATTAAAAAAAGCGATGTTAAAAAATGCAGATGCTCCTCCTAATTGCGGAATGCAATTATAAGTATTTTAGGAGTTGGTTCTCATTATTTCAGAGGATTCCCATATTGCATTTTGCACCAAGCTGTAAGCCTAAAGGTGGCCAAAATTTGTGTGGAATACACTGAAATCAGTTAATACCTCTTAATACAGAGTTAAATATTTTACCTCCTAATACCGATAAACCATACAGACGAAAAAAAAAAAAAGGTCAGAAGCGCCAGGTAGTCTAATATATTCAAACACAGACTAAAAAAAGCCTAAAAGATCAAAAAATTCATAAATATGTAACCATCAAAAATTCATAAGGTGCAAGTGGAAAAAACGGACCTATATAGAAAGCAATATCAACAATGAAAAAATCACATAAACGTAAACATTAGGAGCATATAAAAAAGGTTCATATAAAAAAAGGTTCGTATAAAAAAAGTTCATATAAATAATAGTTCATATAAAATTCATATACAAAGGATCCTACTTTGTAGTAGACACGGTCCTAATTTGTCCTAAAACCTTCAAATGGTACTCCTTGATATGCAGCTCCCTTCTTGGTCACTGGTGTGATATCAGTGAGAGGTGAAACCATAACAACTAGAAACAGATAAACATGGAGCTCAAAAGGAAAAGAAAAAAATATCATGGTGCAGTATATTCAATAAAGGTGTGATTTATTACATAAACAAAAAAAACAAACTCACAAGTGTGATCTCAATCAATATGAGGTATAGTTTAGGCGTTAGTGCAGTGTACTCCTACTACACACAGGAGCGCTCTTTGTGTCCCACGATCTTATAAATCTGTAACCACAGACCTCAGCTGTTACACTTGGGGATATTCCAAAGGCACGATCTTCCGCTCCAAGAGTAGGTCCCTTTTCCCTGGGTGGCACAGCGCGTATTGCCGGCAACGGATCCGAGCCAAAAAAGGAAGCCCTAACGTCACAGTGCGTCTCAGTGGGCATGGCCTTACGCATTTCATGGGACTCCTCCCGCTTTGTCAGAGACTATGTTCACTCCTCTCTTCCACTCCCATTTATACGGAGGCTATGCATGATGTAACCACCTGCATTGAGTGTCTCTTGTCATTAACTACAATTTGGCAAATTGTGGCAAAATAATACATACATATACATATATTCCATTCCAAATTCACAATGCGTATTATAACAGCAGAAAAAATAAATAAAAACTAAAACTTCCATAATAAATATAACAAAATGCAGAACCTCTCAATGTTCACATAATGGATTCAATGTATGCACTAAACTGTGTATCTACTTATAATCATTCATGCAATCTAAAAAATTACAAATCACATGTTTTCATAGTCATGTATAATTCCCTCATACCAATACCAAAAATAAATAACATCTTTCTTAAAACCAATTAATTTGTTTCATAAAAAATTCATTCCTACCTACAATACCTGTGTACAAATATAAAAATATAAAAACATAAAAACACACAAAGAATAAAATTGGGACTCAATCACTACCATATAGGGGATCTGTATTATAATAGTTGTCAAGAACAATAAACAGGTAAAATAAATAGATAGATAAATAAATAAATAGATAAATAAATAAATAAATGAGTGTTTAACTAAATAACTCAAAATTCTATGTTTCACTCATACCTATCTATTTTATCTCCTGAGGTGGCTGCGCTATTCCTCTATAAATGCTGCTAGGCCAATATCTCTATTGAGACCAAATGGTTCCATGGACCCAACCTATGGATCCAGTAGGTCTCACTTTGCCTGAGTTTGCCTAATCAATTCCCTCCTCTTACAGAGACTTTTACATGTTCAATTGCTCCGATACTCAAATCTGTCTTATCTCTGTTATGTGCTTCTAAGAAGTGTGCAGATAAGCCATGCATTGTCAAACCATTCTCTATATTTCTTAGAAGCTCACTGAATTTCACTTTGACCGGGCGTTTTGTGCGACCCACATATAACCTATTGCATGAACATTTGAGCAAATAAACCACATATTTAGTTTTACAATTCATTAAATCCTTTATCTTAAATGCATGTTCATTTTCTGGTTTTCCAAATTCCTTATTGTTTGTATCTATATGTTCACAGCAGGTACAGCACATTTAAGCAATTCTGTTGTACGTTAGGTTTTTAAACAACTGGGACTAATGCGATTCCTAATATTCATATTCCTCTTGAATACCACCTGACCTTTATCAACCAATGTTTCTTTTAAAATTGGATCTTGCATAAGGATGGGCCAAAATTTCTTTACTGCTCCCTCAATCTTTCTAGATGCTCTATTGAATTTAGTGACCAATTGTACCTCACGTCTATGATTAGTTTCTTCATATTTCATTTTTCCTTTATTATCTAAGAGATCCCCTATATCCATTGCTTCAACTTTCTCATATGCTACTTTAACAATATGTTCAGGGTTCCCTTTGGCCAGAAACCTATTGCTGAAAGTTACAGACTCATTCTGAAAACCATGCCTCCTGGAACAGTTTCTTTAAGCCCTTTGAAACTGCCCAAATGGAATGTTGCGTATCCATTTTTCATGGTGCCCACTACCAGCGTGTACATACCCATTTGTATCCGTAGGCTTACGATACAATTTAGTATAGATCCCACCATACTCTTGGGCAATTTCAAAATCCAGGAAGGTGATTTTTTTCTCTATTGTATTCCATAGTGAATCCAAGGTTCAACATGTTCATATTGGTATATTTCACAAATTAATTTAAAGTATCAATCTTTCCTTGCCATATGATGAGCACGACATCAATATAGCGATACCATTTAATGATATTGTTTTTATAGGGGTTCTCTATATTATAAATATACAAATCCTCCCACCACCCCATGTAAAGATTTGCAAAATTTGGGGTGAATTTAGTACCCATCGTAGTACCAGTCTTTTGAAGATAAAATTTATTTTCAAACATAAAATAGTTTTTTCTTAAAATAAACCTAATTGACTCTTCTAAAAACCATATTTGGTTATCGTTTATAAAACCACATTTCTCTAAAAAATACCTGACAGCTGTGATACCCAAATCATGAGGTATAGAAGTGTATAATGAGTTTACATCCATCGTGACCCATAAATAATTATTTTGCCATTCAGTACCTTCCAATTGTTTCAGAATATGCGGAGTATCTCGAACAAATGATTTTAAAACTGGAACATATATTCCATTCCAAATTCACAATGCGTATTATAACAGCAGAATAAATAAATAAAAACTAAAACTTCCATAATAAATATAACAAAATGCAGAACCTCTCAATGTTCACATAATGGATTCAATGTATGCACTAAACTGTGTATCTACTTATAATCATTCATGCAATCTAAAACATTTCATGAGATAAAAATTACAAATCACATGTTTTCCAATAGTTTCAGAATATGCGGAGTATCTCGAACAAATGATTTTAAAACTGGAACTAATGGTTTGAGGATGTGATACACATACTCTGATAATTTCGTGGTCAGTCCACTGATTCCCGATACTATCGGCCTCCCTTATGAATCTTGGGGAGGTAATAGAAAATTGGAAGCACCAGATTGACCACTTCTAGATACTTTTCTTCAGTGTTATTCAGAACCCCCCTTTCTCTCCCCATCAGGACCAATTTCTTGTAATCTTCTAAAAAGTCATGTGTGCAATTTTTTGCTAACACGTAAGTCATGTCGTCTCTCAGGAGTCTAAATGATTTGAATACATAATTTTCTCTATCTTGTATAACAATTCCTCCACCTTTGTCTGCACTATGTACTACTATAGAGTTATCATCCGCCAATAATTTTAAAGCTCTTTGTTCACCACTGGAAAGATTTTTTGGATCAATATTTATTGTGCTATCGTGTTCACAAATGGACTTAAATTCCGGTTCAAAAAGTTCTTCAAAAACTGCTATGAAGTTCCCTTTTGAATGGGTAGGATAAAAAGTAGACTTCTTTTTTAATGAAGTGTGAAAAATGGGAATATCTTTTGCTTCTTCCTCTAGTTCATATAGAACATTAAGTATTTCTGCCTCATCCAGATGCTCTGGAATGTTGCTCTCACCAGCTAATGCTTCTGTGATGTCCACCGATTCATCTAAAAGTGCAACATCATCCACATTATTAGGTGCAACTTCACCATTGTTTAAATTAAAGTGTCTTATTAGCATGAGTTTTCTTGGTGTCAATAAAAAGCTCAAATTCATTAGGGGGATTTTCTGGAACAAACTAGAGTCCCTTCCTTAATAATACATTTTCATCATTTGTTAAAACCTTGGCTTGGAAGAGAAATTAAAGATTTTTTTTCCAAATTCATTTAGAAGTGCCTTTCTCTGCCTTTTTTGTTCCTTGGCTCTATGTGCCACTTCTCCTCTACATCCTCTTCCTCATTTCCTAACCCTCTTTTCAATCTCCTGCTCCCTCCATGGGGTGTGTTTTCTAGGTCATACCCTAGAAAACAGTCCTGTACTTGATCTTTTTTGTGAGGGAAGTACCCCCTATATGATTACCATGTACCTTCCTACCATCATCTGATCTCTCTGCCCCCCTCAATTGTTCTTCCAATTACTTTCCTTGGTTCTAGCTCCCAAATCTGATGTTTCGTAGTGGGTATTGTGTTGTCTCAATTTATAACCCATATTTTCCTGATTCTTATTGGTTCCATATCCATTATTGTGGTAATCTTTATATCCATGGGGACTATCATATCTTCTTACATATCCCATACCTTGATGATCATTTATAATCCCTCTATTTTCATTCTGTGTTTTTGTTTTTATTATAATTGTTACTCTGGTTATTCTTATTTTTATGATTGCTATTGTTCCATTTTTTATGTTGTTTTGGTTGACCATTAATGTGATATATCCTATTATCATGTGTTCTCCCTTCATTTGCTGGGGGTTGTTATTCTACGAGATCTTCCTCACCTGTTGGGTTGTTACTACTGTCGTTACGTCGTATAATAAACTTTTCAATTTCTCTTTCTTATTTTTGATAATCTCTAACTGAAATTGTTTGATGGATGCTCTGTTTCTCTCATCTAGTTCTTTATATAATACATCATCCTTGTGCTCATTTAGAACTGTCTCAATCTGTGCTAATTCATTTGTAAGTTTTCTTTCTTATCCCTGTATCTTTTTAAATTGATAAAAAAAATTCTTGGAACACTCCTCCATGGCTTCTTCCCATTCTGTATGAAACTCGACTTCATCTAGCTCAAAAATACATTTTTTGTAAAGTCTTAAACTTTTTGGGATGATGCCATATTTCTCAAAGTTTAACAAAGTGATTAGGTCATACCAACTATTAATTTGCTGTTTGCTCAGTTTTTCTAATCTCCGGAAGGGCAACTTGGGGTCTGTATTCTCATTATCAGTGTCTCCAGTCACAGACAAAAGCCTGCTTCTAGTATTAGGATCAAAATACTTCCCAAAAGCTATTCCGGATGCCATATTTGAAAAAAATTGAAATTTAAAGATGTATTCAATATGTTTTATAACTCTACTTTTCCGATGGTTATGTTTCCCTTCTTTGTAATAAACAGTACTCACATAAAACAACAACACACTCCCTACCCTTAATTAGAAAAAAGGGGGGGTATTAATTATATATCATACAGGGTACAAATTATATAGTTCAAAATGTGCAATCAGAGATTATTCAAACGATTTCTGTTGGATAATGTATAGGTACATGGCTGCTTCACTAGAAACACAAACTCTCAACGTAACCATACAGACAAAAAAAAAGAAGGTCAGAAGCACCAGGTATTCTAATATATCCGAACACAGACTAAAAAACCCCTAAAAGATAAAAAAATTCATAAATATGTAACCATCAAAAATTCATAAGGTGCAAGTGAAAAAAACAGACCTATATAGAAACAATGAAAAAAATCACATAAACATAAACATTAGCAGCATATAAAAAATGGTTTGTATAAAAAAGTTCATATAAAATTCATATACAAAGGATCCTACTAATACCGATAAACTATTATTACCTTTTAATACCGAATATATTATATTAAGGAGCGAGCATTGCTTTAGAAAAAAGAGAGAAACAGAGATGCCACTGACAAGTTGCGCTGTTGTAGCTTTGTCAAAGGGCCTTATTTTTTTAGCCGTTGTGGCTTTGTCAAAGACAAATTCAGAGAGGTCAGGCAATAAGGCAGAAACTGAAATGGTGAAGGCAGCCAGGAGTCCAGGAACTAGATGACAGTATAAAGTACACGTTTGGTAACAAAAGGGCGTGTAGGAAAAATCAGAAATAATACTGGAGACTTCTGGGAGCTAGAGAAACTAGTGATTTCACACTAGAATAACCAGCTTGATCAATCATCAGCTTCATGTCACTATGTAATGCAATCAATGACTGGGGGTTCAGTATTGTGCCGGCCCTAACCTGCCTGGAGAAACTATAAAGTTTAGCGCAGTTTTACAAACGCCCATGTAGGATAGCACGCTCCAAACCTCTGCTTGCTGATCCATTGGTTCGCCCAATGTCTGAGTCAGAGTTAGCACACCAAGATTGGGGTTAATGTGTCTGAGCCTGAGCAGAAGTAATTGTGCCTAGAAAGGCAGAAGTTAGTCTTCTCATGCTAAATCTACACAGGCTCCAGGTGTGCTAACCACGGTAAGTACTCTGGCACTGGCTTCTGGTAAGTGTTGGCCGTAGTAAGTATGCTTACAGGGTCTAATGGCTATGGGGTTTATAGGTTGGGAATCTGGCAGTTCATGGTTTATTACAGTTGGGATATGTAGACTTATAGGACCACTAAAGTCAAAATTTAACTTTCATGATAAATATGCACAATCATTTTATATGCACACCTTCTGAGGCACCAACTCCTACTGAGCATGTGCAAGAATTCACAGAATATACATATATGCATTTTGTGATCGGCTGATGGAGGTCACATGCAATAGGAAGGAAAATAGCATCAAATTTAAAATCTGTCAGAAAGAAATCTACCACTCATGTGAAATTTCCTTCTACCCTATTAACCCCTAAACCCCCACACCCCCACATTGCAAACTACTCCATACACTATTAACACTAAACCACCACACCCCAACATCGCAAAGCAACCCGCTACACTATTAACCCTTAAACCACCACACCCCCACATCTCAAAGTACCTCACTACCTATTAACCCCTAAACCGCCACACCTCCACATCGCAAATTACCTCGCTACACTATTATCTATATCTTCTTCCTAAAAAGAAAAGAAACAAGTTAAAAAAAATGTATTTGCTACTTTAAATAAATAATATAGGCCCAGATTACAAGTGGAGCACTATTAATAGCACTATCAATATCGCTGGACCGCGCTAGGATTATCTCGCGAATTGATATTACAAGCAGTGGCGTAGCGTGGGTTGTCAGCGCCCAGGGCAAGGCAAGTATTGCGCCCCCCCTAACCCATTAGCAGTGACGGAGTCTCTTCCACCAGTACAGTAGGGAATGGGATTGGCAAATTTGCTTTGAATCTAGGAGCCTGCAGCTCTCCAGAGCTGGGCAAATATATACAATTTTACATTTGAAGATTTATTCTAGTTTTACACATGGGGGGAAAGCCCCCCTTAACCCCCATCTGGTGGTGACGCCCTGATCTGTGAAACTTCATGGTACAAATACTGCAGACCACAGGGTGCACCCACCCCCACATTGCAGCACCCCATATTGTATATGTGGTGCAATAGGTTTTTGGTCGTTAAAAAGAGGAAAAGGGGACACACAGGTTGGCAGCTGTTACATAAGGTTGTCCCTGCTGGGCAGACTGTCTTTTGGGTGCCAATGACATATAAAAGTGGGCTATATATTCTACCTTAATAAATATAACAATTGTAAGTAATCAATATAAAAGGGGCATGGGACAGACAACCCAGCATTACATACATATATGGGGGGAGGGTGTATGGTATTTAGGGGGTGCTGTTAAATTTATTTACCAACACAAATTATAGTTGTTTTTTTTTACTTTAAATGCAGTAAGGGTGTGTTTAATGTATATAAAAAAGGCAATGAGCACCCACACCCTAAAAATCGGTCCACACCTCAGGAGTCCAGCAAGAAATAGATTCAAGATGGTGAATTCATAGGACTCCTATGATAGGAGACAAACACAGTGAAATGCCTGGTGAGCAGCACAATCCTGGTGCCAGACAGCACACAAATCCCTAAATCTACTTCTGCCCTGGGAAGATCATGGAGGGGAAAAATCAAATACAGGAAACAAGGTCTCATTTTTGTCACAAATATACTTTTTTTTTGTGCAAGGACAAGATGGCGTAAGTTGTAAACCGGTCAAACATGAAAGTATGGTCTCTGATCACCCCACCATCCCACATTCCCACTAACTAGGTAACTGGGGTTAACAGAAAGGCAGAGCCCAGCCATGCTGCCACCAGTGCCACGGGTAGGTGGATTTGAAAGAGATTTATTGCAATTTTTAAGGATTCCTCCCCCTCCCTCTGCTTAGAGATCCTTAAAAAGTGCCCCGGGCAATGCTTGGCATTCTAGCTCGCTCTGGGTCCTTTGTTGGAAGGGAACTTACTTGTTGGGTAATAATATAACCATAATTAAGCTGCATTTTGCGCGTTGCTAGTATCAGGCAAAAGCAGAGCTATAAGTAAGTCTGGTCCTGATACCTTACCTTAGTCGCGGCGCGCTTGACATTCTGACTCTGCTGCTCTTCTTCTTCTTCCCTCCTGACCTGCGCGCTAGGAATGGGATGGACAAAGTGATGTAGCAGGTAATGGTCCGGATAACACTTCAGTTCACACTTCACAGTCACTTCAAATTCCTCAGTCTCTCGAGACATCAAAATCTGCAACCCGACGGAATGTGCGACCGTGACATCACCACATTCCTGACGGGTCGCAGAACAGAGTTGGGCACCTGTCAGATTTTTTAGCCTCCCTTCTTCCCTTTGCTAAGTTGAGTCTGGAAGCGCCCCTCAGAATTATGCGCCCGGGGCAACCGCCCCTGTGGCCCCCCCACGCTACGCCACTGATTACAAGTCTGTAGTAAAGAATAACCAGAGAATTTTTAGCCCGGCTGATACACATTTTGTGCGCCCTATCAATGTAATAATGAGCTAAACATTGCTTATATTACAATTTGAAAGTTATGTGTTGTGCTTTAGTGCAATACATAACAGCAATAGAAACTTGAAGTAAAGTAAAATGTTATGGCTAAAATAAAAGTTTCACAAAACACATATCACATATTAAAATATATATAAAGGGTAAACATATATACACATATACATCTCATTTTATATTTATAGGTATGTGTCTGAGTAAAATGAACATTTTTGTTTTATTCTATAAACTACTGACAACATTTCCCCAAATTCCAAATAAAAATATTGTCATTTAGAGCATTTATTTGCAGAAAATGACAACTGGTCAAAATAACAAGAAAGATGCAGTGTTTTCGGCCCTCCAAAAATGCAAAAGCAAACAAGTTCATATTCATTTTTAAAAAACACAATACAGGTAGCCCTCAGTTTACGCCGGGGTTAGGTTCCAGAAGGAATGGTTGTAAATCGAAACCGTTGTAAATTGAAACCCAGTTTATAATGTAAGTCAATGGGAAGTGAGGGAGTTAGGTTCCAGGCCCCTCTCAAAATTGACATAAGTAACACCTAATACAGTATTTTTAAAGCTTTGAAATGAAGACTTTAAATGCTAAACAGCATTATAAACCAAATAAAATAATCACACAACACAGAATATATAATTAAACTAAGTTAAATGAACAAAAACATTTGCTAAGCAGCATTATATACCTAATAAAATAATCACACAACACAGACTTCACTTGCATTTTTTCTGCAAACAGTTCTTTCTATGCATTCCAATCTGGACTGATTTATAGACAGGAAGATCTTGTTCCTTTGAAATCTGCTTGATAGCTCAGGTCTGGTTAAACTGATTAAGTTCAGCTTGCTTGACTTTGCTGCAACACAAGTGGACAGCTCCACCTACTGGCTATTTCAATAAATGCACTGCTTCTCAATGCTTTTCAATAGCAGTCACATGACTGGAAAAAAAGGTTGTTATTCTGAAACGGTGTAAATTGAACCGTTGTAAAACGAGGGTCACCTGTACTAATGTTTTAACTTAGCAAGAGTTCCCAAATCAATATGTTGTGGAATAACCCTTATTGTCAATCACAGCTTTATTGTATCTTGGCATGCTCTCCACCTGTTTTTCACATTGCTGTTGGGTGACTTTATGCCACTCCTGGTTCATAAATTCTAGCAGCTTGAAATTACCAGAGAGTGCAAGCCTGTGTTTATTTATGTATATATATATATGAAACAAAAAGGATAGAGAAGCGCACAAGAAAGGCACCCCTACTGAAGGGGTGCCTTTCTTGTGCCTTTCTTGTGCGCTTCTCTATCCTTTTTGTTTCAGACACTCATTGGGAGGATCCACTTTCTCAAGAGGACTCTCTTTTCACTAGAAGAAGCAGCAGAGATTATACAGGCACCTGGGAACAGGTACAAGACTTGTCACAAATTGACTTCGTTGTATACAGCCCACAGGCTTAAAAGACTTATTCTGCTGGACTAGGCTTGTATCATAGTGGTACCTCCATTATTTTAATTTGTTAAGTACACTCATATTGTATCACCACCTACATAGTGTATTATTATTGTCTAAAACACCATACATGCATATGTAAGAGTAATTAATACAATTTATGTACACTTGTGTCCAGGTACAATTCCTACAAACCCTGAGCGCAGATATTCCTCTATTCTTCTCATATATATATATATATATATATATAGTGTGTGCACCATAGTACATGTAGATAATTCATTTTGTACTGACTGTACAGAAATGCAATGCAAACTTGAGCCTAAGAGGCTGAATTATCAAGCTACGAATGCAGCTTATAACCACTGTTCCTTAACTCATCCACCACCTCTGAGGTTGCGCGGATAGCAGTCATCCTGATCGGATATGATTGGGATGATTGACACCCCCTACTAGCAGCCGATTAGCCTTGAATCTGCAGGGGGCGGCATTGCACAAGCATTTTACAAGGAATGCTGTCCTCATTTATCTGTGTGGGGCAGACATGATCCACTATATGCCCGCACATTGTTAAATCAGCCCCTAAGTATAACATTGTGAACACTGCAGCATACATAGATATGTGAATGATTATTATTATTATTATCGGTTATTTGTAGAGCGTCAACAGATTCCGCAGCACTAATTGAAACTGCTTCTTGTACAACAGAAGACAGTTGTCCCTCAGAGGCAGCAGAGTCTGACTCAGCCGTATAAGAATTTTGCAAAAATGTAGGAATCTAAACATGAGGGGAAGAAACTTGCATATCTACATCATGAGATTCTGCCAAATCCCCAGACTTGCGTTTGCGATTACTTGGTTTAGGGATAACCGCCAAATAATCAGTCATAGACTTGTGCAAATTGCTTTTAAATTCAGAGGTAAAATCAGTGGTGGCTTCTTGTGTAACATATAAAGGAGCAGGGCAGAGACCCCTAGCAGAGATAATGGCTGATGACTAATTTGTATGTAAAATGTGAGGTGCACAACTGTTATATAGCGAATTAACCAGACAAACTGGAACTGTTTTGCAAAGTAAACAGAGCTTCTGACAAAAGAACAGGGGGAACAGACAAGATAAACAGCTCTTTTACCTTAAAGGGACAGTCAACCATAGAATTGTTATTGTTTTATAAAGATAGATAATCCCTTTATTACTCATTCCCCAGTTTTGCATAACCAACACAGTTATATTAATATACTTTTTACCTCTGTGATTACCTTGTATCTAGGAACCTTCTTCCAGCCCCCTGATCACATGACTGTGACTGTTTATTATCTATTGTCTTAAATTTAGCATTGTATTGTGCTAGATCTTAAATAACCCCATGTGCCTGAACACAGTGTTATCTATATAGCCCACGTGTACTTTCTGTCTCTTTCTGTTGAAAAGAGATTTAAAAAGCATGTGATAAGAGGCAGCCCTCAAAGGCTTAGAAATTAGCATATGAGCCTACCTATGTTTAGTTTAAACTAAGAATACCAAGAGAAAAAAGCAAATTTGATGATAACAGTAAATTGGAAAGTCGATTAAAATTAAAAGTCCTATCTGAATAATGAAAGTTTAATTTATACTTGACTGTCCCTTTAAAAATACTAAGTCCCCCTGCTAGCGTAACAGTAAGAGTATGTGTACTCCACTGTGTAATACCAGCGCACGCTAATGTGTGCTGTATTACAAGTTCACAGCAATGCAAAAGTGACCTTGCGTTTGCATTGCTGGGAAGCATTGCACTCACAGCAGAGCTGTTCCATAGGCTCCGCAGCGAAGGGGGTGAGTAGCGCGGCAATGGCAGCAAATTTTAAATATATACAGTATGCAGTGGCGTAGCGTGGGGGGGCCACAGGGGCGGTTGCCCCGGGCGCATAATTCTGAGGGGCGCTTCCAGACTCAACTTAGCAAAGGGAAGAAGGGAGGCTAAAAAATCTGACAGGTGCCCAACTCTGTTCTGCGACCCGTCAGGAATGTGGTGATGTCACGGTCGCACATTCCGTCGGGTTGCAGATTTTGATGTCTCGAGAGACTGAGGAATTTGAAGTGACTGTGAAGTGTGAACTGAAGTGTTATCCGGACCATTACCTGCTACATCACTTTGTCCATCCCATTCCTAGCGCGCAGGTCAGGAGGGAAGAAGAAGAAGAGCAGCAGAGTCAGAATGTCAAGCGCGCCGCGACTAAGGTAAGGTATCAGGACCAGACTTACTTATAGCTCTGCTTTTGCCTGATACTAGCAACGCGCAAAATGCAGCTTAATTATGGTTATATTATTACCCAACAAGTAAGTTCCCTTCCAACAAAGGACCCAGAGCGAGCTAGAATGCCAAGCATTGCCCGGGGCACTTTTTAAGGATCTCTAAGCAGAGGGAGGGGGAGGAATCCTTAAAAATTGCAATAAATCTCTTTCAAATCCACCTACCCGTGGCACTGGTGGCAGCATGGCTGGGCTCTGCCTTTCTGTTAACCCCAGTTACCTAGTTAGTGGGAATGTGGGATGGTGGGGTGATCAGAGACCATACTTTCATGTTTGACCGGTTTACAACTTACGCCATCTTGTCCTTGCACAAAAAAAAAGTATATTTGTGACAAAAATGAGACCTTGTTTCCTGTATTTGATTTTTCCCCTCCATGATCTTCCCAGGGCAGAAGTAGATTTAGGGATTTGTGTGCTGTCTGGCACCAGGATTGTGCTGCTCACCAGGCATTTCACTGTGTTTGTCTCCTATCATAGGAGTCCTATGAATTCACCATCTTGAATCTATTTCTTGCTGGACTCCTGAGGTGTGGACCGATTTTTAGGGTGTGGGTGCTCATTGCCTTTTTTATATACATTAAACACACCCTTACTGCATTTAAAGTAAAAAAAAACAACTATAATTTGTGTTGGTAAATAAATTTAACAGCACCCCCTAAATACCATACACCCTCCCCCCATATATGTATGTAATGCTGGGTTGTCTGTCCCATGCCCCTTTTATATTGATTACTTACAATTGTTATATTTATTAAGGTGGAATATATACCCCACTTTTATATGTCATTGGCACCCAAAAGACAGTCTGCCCAGCAGGGACAACCTTATGTAACAGCTGCCAACCTGTGTGTCCCCTTTTCCTCTTTTTAACGACTTACCAAAAACCTATTGCACCACATATACAATATGGGGTGCTGCAATGTGGGGGTGGGTGCACCCTGTGGTCTGCAGTATTTGTACCATGAAGTTTCACAGATCAGGGCGTCACCACCAGATGGGGGTTAAGGGGGGCTTTCCCCCCATGTGTAAAACTAGAATAAATCTTCAAATGTAATATTGTATATATTTGCCCAGCTCTGGAGAGCTGCAGGCTCCTAGATTCAAAGCAAATTTGCCAATCCCATTCCCTACTGTACTGGTGGAAGAGACTCCGTCACTGCTAATGGGTTAGGGGGGGCGCAATACTTGCCTTGCCCTGGGCGCTGACAACCCACGCTACGCCACTGACAGTATGTATATGCTTATATACATACAGTATATATTTATGTGTTAATGTGTATATACACATATTAACACATAAATATATATAAGCATAATATATATATATATATATACTAGGAACACACAATTCCCATAGACCACAATGTAAAAGCATTTTTTAGTGATGTTTTTTTTTTTAGCATCCCACTTATACCAACTTTAGCCCCAAAATATTGCCTAGTGCTCGCCAGAAACACAAGTTATGGAGCAGCGGTCTAAAGACCGCTGCTCCATAACCTGTCCGCCTGCTCTGAGGAGGCGGACAGACATCACCGCAATTCAACCCGATCGAATACGATCGGGTTGATTGACACCCCTCTGCTAGCGGCCGCGAATCTGCAGGGGGCGGCGTTGCACCAGCAGTTCACAAGAGCTGCTGGTGCTATGCTGAATGCGGAGAGCGTATTCATGTTGGACAGGCCTTTCATAAATAGTCCCCTAAGGGACATCTCCCTGCAACACCTGAGGGTAGTTATGGCTGAAATCCCATTGGGAGCTACTGCGCACACAACACAGTATTCCTGTGTCCTTGTATCATTTAGAGTGCTGGAATCTCTTCTTTGCTTCTTTCTGAATGATCTGCCCCCAGGATAATGGGTCTCACATTGGTCTGAGCTCCCATAAACTAATCCTTAAAGGGACATTATACACTCGTTTTTTCTTTGCATAAATGTTTTGTAGATGATCTATTTATATAGCCCATAAAGTTTTTTGTTTTTTTAAAAAGTATAGTTTTGCTTATTTTTAAATAACATTGCTCTGATTTTCAGACTCCTAACTAAGGCAGCCCCAAAGTTTTAGGAGAATACCGACATTTACCTACTCCAGCTTGCTTATGTTTGTGTAAAGAGTCTTTTCATATGCAAAGGGAGGGGGAGGGGGGAGTGTCTGATATTTCCCACTTGCAGTGGGTGTTTCAGTAACCTTTTAAACAGAGCTAAACTGGAAGCTTCTAAGTAAGATTTTATACTGGATTTCTATATCAGTATCTGTGCATATTATTCTTTATAATAGTGCCTATTACATGCAGTAATATGGAAATTGGTGTATACCGTCCCTTTAAGCGGGCAGCTGCAGCGCCTCTATCTTTAACCTCATTCCTGGGAGGCCAAGAACAAAACTGAAGAGAGACGGGAGGTGAGAGGGATTAAATATCTTGTGTGAGTTCTTGGCCTCCTCCTAGTGGCAGGAATTAGATCCCACATGTTATGGACTATCATCATCATACACGACAATTATTCAGTATAAGAATATTAGTCCCTGCTTGAGTGGAACACAAAAAAAGAGACAGTGACAGGGAGAAGAACTTAGAGAAAAAAATGGGAATAATTGACAGAGACTTAGCAATACAGAAAGATGAAAACAGATTAAAAGGTTGAGAATTTACTGATCACCAAAACAAATTTACATCTATTTTTATCATTTTTAAAATTTGTAAGATTTGTGTTTCTATTTATAAGAGGAATTGAGATTGTGGTCCTGATGATTAAAAAACCATTGCCATGGAGAGAAATCTCACAGACTCTTTTGGAGCCAGACCAGAGAGTTTTATATCAATGGGCCCAATGTCAGAGAGACTGAGAGCCATAACAAGAGTGTCAGTAAGTAGATTATATAAGATGAAGGGCATCATTGCTTCATGGAAAACATTTACCACATATACATTATAATATGTTACCTATGGTAGTTGCATATATATTTGTGTTGGGCTTGAGGTGTTAGGTAGCTCCTAGACTACTAGGGGATTGCTATTAATTAAGATCTGCAGTCACAGAATAGACAAGTTATACAGATATATCTCTATATATAAATGTGTGTGTTACGTGCCAATGAAACAAAACAGATTCCTCTAAGAAATGTTCCTGCTGGGAAAGCTGTTGGCTCAACACTAAAACTAGTCCCTGATTATGGATTATGACATTTGTGTATATATAAAATGTATACATTGTAGCTAAATATTATAGGGATGTGTTTAAATCTTAGCCTGTGTGTATGTTAAAGTCCTGACAAGTTGAATTATTTCTGAGGATTTTCTTCCTTGGATAGAAGTTCTATCTCTAATTACTGAAAAGGATAGACAAAAGGGACAAGGGCACCCGCGACTTACAACATCAATTTATTTAAGGTGAGTTTTGCACACATAAAATTACACTTACTAGATGTAAGTTAAAACAAGTCTGCTTAAGGGGGCGGAGCAAGCCAGGCACCTGAGCGGTCGCAAGCTGAGAGAGCTCTGTTATTATAATATTTTTACTTCATAATAAGACCGCTCAGGACTGCCCTAGATCTTTGAAAACTATAGCTAATACCTTGTGGGTCAGTATTGAGAGGTTCAGTAACGGAGAGAGTACCTGCAGCGACAAACAGGAGCATTCCCCCATCAACTGCAACCTGCGCACAGCCTGACTAAGGATCGGCCATATTGACGTCCACGTGGAGATAGAAGTGAGACCTAACTTGAGCATACTAAGGGCACCCTGTGGGCTGTGAATATGCCCCTGACAAGACTATCCACACACAGCCCCTTGGGGATTGCGATACCATCGTTTGAATCAGAGACCACCATGAGACATAACCCCACTACAATCGATGCCATAGAGCACTGGGAATGTAGTACACTGCACTCCCTAGATCAGCACTACCGAGATCTCAGGCAACATTTTGATCTCCTTTTTTCTGCCCTACTTGTGGAAATGCATGAACCGGAGGAGGATTCTTTCATACCATCGGACATGTGGTGTGCCTCTGATACACGCGCTGCTGCAGAGTGGGACACGCAGAGTGTTGTAGGTGACAATCTCTCTCAGGATACCGCTGACAGTGCTGGAGCTATTGAGAATAGCACATATCTAACTGAGATGCCGCATCAGACTCTGGGGAGTACAGGCCAAGATCAGAGCGCTACACGACCTCACTGTCGAGAAGCATCTACCTCGGGCAATATGTTCAGAGCTGTAAGTGACTGGGAAAGCAAACCTGTAGCCCCCAACCATCATGAGGTTAATAGCGGCAGCCCTAAGAAATGGTCACCGAAGCTCTTAGCTATACTTGGAGATGATAAGAGTCCGCTAAGCTCCCACCCTGCACAACGGATAACCAGGCAGTTCATCGGACATGTGAACATTTTCCCTTTCTTTATTTTAGAGCTGCATAAGTCCGGCATAGGTTGAATATTGACTGCCCACATTATACAATTAAAAGGTTATGCTCTAACTGTTAATTTTTATGTTTCCTTTCATCTCAGCGGTTGGGGGTATTTTCATGTTATAACTGAGATGACAGTTGAATTTTTGCTCCTTTTCAAATCTTTTTTAGGTTCATGGTTATTATAGGATCTAGAAACTTGTTGGTAGTTATGAATGTCTTCCCAACCGTGCTATTACAGTTCTCTATGCAACTTTTCTATTCCCTTCCCTTCTAGTGGTATATGAACCCCTAACATTGTATTTGAGGTGACAGCTGAGGTAGTTTATGAAGGCCACTTTCACAACATGGAGGTACCTACTGGGGTTTATTCTACTTGTTATTTTATGTCTATATATCTTCGTTACACACATTTCAAGCTCAGTCAACCCTTGGCGATCATATGTAGTAGACTTACCAACTCTGAACCTAGCAGAATTTACCATCCCATTGAGAATTGAGTTACATCAGGCATGGATTGGCTAGCAGGGGCACACACTCGGAACCTATCTCAAACTGTTGGAACATACATTGTTCATCGTAAGATACTGCTAGGGAGAGACATATCGTATACACTTTGTTTTAATCTTGTCATTGTGAATGTGTACTTGCTCAGATGCCACAGTACTTACTTTTTTGCCCTTGCTACTTTATATAGGCCCAGATACCGGAGAAGCGTCCCTCATACATTACATATAGTAACAGGTCTTATACGGGATCCCTTGTTTATGGGCATATATTATGTATAGTAACGAGTTTAATGCAGGACCTTTAGCATATAGATTTAACTTGTGTGCAGTTATAAGCGTTGTATTGAGCTCTGCAGTATAAGGGTGTATATTGAGTATAGCAAACGGACTAATACAGCGCCCCCAGTTTATGCTGGCAATGAGTCTAATATAGACATTTCTGGTCCCTCTTGAAATTTTTAGTACACGTATGACCCCTTAAGTAGGGCCTCCAAAATGATATCTGTCCCCACCAGTCCCACATATTGTTCTCAGACAGGTCACTTTTTTTCCTTTTCCTTATCCTAAGCTCCTTGGGCACAGCGTTCCTGCTCATTTAATCTTTGGGATAAAGACTTTTAAGCTTTGCATGATTCTGGTGTTAAGTCTGTTTGAATTTCACTCGAATGTATATTCTTTCAAAAATGCCTACGACTAGAATGTTTCTAATTTCTCTGTAACGTGACATTTTACAGAACTCCGCCCCTCATTCCCCCCCCCCCTTATTTCACTGTGAGCGGCTCTCGCCCGCTGAACGTCCTTTCCCCCTCCCTGCTAACTTGGCCCAAAAGTGGCCAAATAAAATCTAACCCCCAATTGCCTCAAACGTTGGCCATTTTCAAGATTAAAATAACTATACAAACAGCAATCTGGGGACCATTTCCATCATATATAAAAAAGAGGTTCCATTTCCATTACCATCTATCTCCACTCAGGTTATATTTGACTAATAATTGTACTTTTGTTTGCTGGACTATGGTTGTTAATTTCGTTGTTTATAATGCCAGTGAAATGAATACCTGACACTGTTCTTTATCACATAGATATGGTTCTGATTTTCTTCCAGAGATGTACAAATTTCATGCCCAGTATAGTTTTGTCTTTATCTCTCTGATATGTTTTGGGGTATATAATTACTGATATATCCTTATTGTCAATGGTTGAATATCTACTGTAATGTGCTTTATAACCTCAATAAAAATATATTTAAAAAAAAAAAAACAAGTCTGCTTAAAAGCCTTCTTTTTAAAATTTCGGCAAACAGTTCTCGGCAATCCGGTTCTTTATAGCGTCATCGAGTCTCCATGATTTTAACGGACTGGGCCTTAACGTGATGGACTTAGCGCTCTTTCTTGCCCCTTTCTTGCTATTTTAGAACCTCTTGTGCCTTGTACAGTAAAGGCTGTGACACACTGCAAGCGGAGCGGCGCACAGTGTGTAGATGCGGCTGTGCGTGCTCAGTGTGTCCTGCCATTTCATCTCTGAGCACTCTGCTGCGTCAGGTCGTGTAGCTGAGTGCTCAGAGATGAAATATTTGATCTTCAGAAGCGATGCGATGCGGAGCGAAGCAGTTGCTTCGCCTCGTGCCGCATTGCTTGCAGTGTGTCACAGCCTTAACACTCATGGACCCTTTTCAATTGTGCCCAGACTTTTTCAACAGTATATACTAACTGCTCATGTAACTTTGCTTTCCGGAATGTCCTTTTTAAAAATACTGGGCTGTCTGATAGACTCCGCCCTCAAAAGTCATAAACTGTTCTTATAGGTTCTTTAGTCCGTATCCCTTTGGTACATAATTTCAGCTCGATAATAATAATAATAATTATAGAGCCAAGGAGGGGCAAGAAAGACCGTTAAGTCCATCACGTGAAGGCCCAGTCTGTTAAAATCATGGAGACTCGATGATACTATAAAGAACCGAATTGCCAAGAACTGTTTGCCGAAATTTTAAAAAGGAGGCTTTTAAGAAGGCTTGTTTTAACTTACATCTAGTAAGTGTAATTTTATGTGTGCATAATTCACCTTAAATAAATTGATGTTGTGAGTTGTGGGTGCTCTTGTCCCTTTTGTCTATCCTTTGCAGCATTTGAATCCAGGAGGCTGAGAAGCTATCACAGTCTTCAAGAGGAGCTGCACCGGACTCAGGAGCTGTGTGCAGTAGAATACTGTGTGGCAAGGCTTGATATGAAACTTTGATTCAAGATTCCACTATGAATAGGAATCATTTGGCATGTATAGCCTTTATGATCACTGTCGATTTTAAATACTAATGTTTAGCCTTTGAGAGTATTATATATTTTAAATGGCATAAAGTGTATGTTATATTATTTTAAAATTGAATAGTGAGTATAAACTAGTCTAGACCAATTTAGAAGTATATGGTTGTATCATAAATAATAATTCACTACTCCTGTCACTAAACCGCTTTTTGAAAAGGTCTATCTCTAATTACTTACAAAAGAGGGATTCTCATTGTATATATGAATTATCTCAGCGAACTAGGCCACGTGAACTAAGTATAAATCCTGACCGCTTTCATCTTAGATGATGTGAAAGTAGATATTGTAGTTATATTTAAAGGAGCATTAAAGTTATTTTGCCTTGCTGCTTAAAAATGGTAAATTAAAATGTAGATTTTTTTAATGGAATATATATATATATATATATATAAAAATATATATATATGTGCATGCCTGTATCAGCCAATAGGATTGAAGTTCCGATTGGCTGATCCAATCGGAATTCAAGGGACGTCATCTTGGATGACGTCATTTAAAGGAACCGTAATTCGTCAGGTAGTCGTCGGCCAGGATGGATGCTCCGCGTCGGATGTCTTCAAGATGGAGCCGCTCCTCGTCGGATGGATGAAGATAGAAGATGCCGTCTGGATGAAGACTTCTGCCCGTCTCGAGGACCTCTTCTGCCCGGATTGGATGAAGACTTCTGCCCGTCTGGAGGATGACTTTTGCCCGGTTGGATGAAGACTTCTGCCTGTCTGGAGGACCACTTTGCCCAGCTTCATTGAGGACTTAGGCCCGGTTGGGTGAAGACGTCTCAATGTAGGGTGATCTTCAAGAGGTTAGTGTTAGGTTTTTTTTAAGGGGGGTTTGGGTGGGTTTTAGAGTAGGGTTGGGTGTGTGAGTGGTGGGTTTTAATGTTGGGGAGGTATTGTAATTTTTTTTACAGGTAAAAGAGCTGATTACTTTGGGGCAATGCCCCGCAAAAGGCCCTTTTAAGGGCTATTTGTAATTTAGTGTAGGGTAGGGCTTTTTATTATTTTGGGGTGCTTTTTTATTTTATTAGGGGGATTGGATTAGGTGTAATTAGTTTAAAATTCTTGTAATTATTTTATTATTTTCTGTAATTTAGTGTTTGTTTGTTTTTTGTACTTTAGTTAATTTTATTTAATTTAATTGTAGTTAATTGTAGTTAATGTATTTAATTAATTTAATTATAGTGTAGTGTTAGGTGTAATTGTAACTCAGGTTAGGTTTTATTTTACAGGTAAATTTGTCTTTATTTTAGCTAGGTAGTTATTAAATAGTTAATAACTATTTAATAACTATTCTACCTAGTTAAAATAAATACAAATTTGCCTGTAAAATGAAAATAAACCCTAAGCTATCTACAAATGTAACTATTAGTTATATTGTAGCTAGCTTAGGGTTTATTTTATAGGTAAGTATTTAGTTTTAAATAGGAATAATTTATTTAATTATAGGAATATTTATTTAGATTTATTTAAATTATATTTAAGTTAGGGGGTGTTAGGGTTAGACTTAGGTTTAGGGGTTAATACATTTAATATAGTGGCGGCAGTGTAGGGGGGGCAGAATAGGGGTTAATAAATGTAATATAGGTGGCAGTGGGCTCCGGGAGCGGCGGTTTAGGGGTTAATAATTGTATTTAGTTGCGGCGGGGTCCGGGAGCAGCAGATTAGGGGTTTAAACAATTTATTTAGTTGTGGCAGGGTCCAGGAGCAGCGGTTTAGGGGTTATAAGTATAATGTAGGTGGCGGCGGTGTAGGGAGCGGCGGTTTAGGGGTTAATACATTTAATGTAGGTGGCGGCGGTGTAGGGGGGGCAGATTAGGGGTGTTTAGACTCGGGGTACATGTTAGGGTGTTAGGTGTAGACATTACCATAGGAATCAATGGGATATCGGGCAGCAGCGAACATGAGCTTTCGCTGCTGTCAGACTCCCATTGATGGAGGCGGCGGATTGAAAACCAGGTACGCTGGGCCGGAATAATGCCGAGCGTACCTGCTAGTTATTTGATAACTAAGTAAAAAAAGTAGTCAGATTGTGCCGAACTTGCGTTCGGAACATCTGGAGTGACATAAGCATCGATCTGTGTCGGACTGAGTCCGGCAGATCGTATGTTACGTCACTATATTCTACTTTTGCCGGTCTGTAGCCTTTGATAACTAAGGCGAATCAGGCTCGCCACAAATACGCTGCGGAATTCCAGCGTATTTGCGGTTGAAGGCTTGATAAATAGAGGCCTATGGAGTAGATTTATGAAACAGCAGATGCTACATCGATACCCCATCGTTTCTGGTCCACCAGAAATGAAAGTTAAGAAGCAGCGATCATAAGACCACTGCTCCTTAACTTCTCCGCTACCTTTTAGTGGTGGACTTAAATCATCCAGATGCCACCAATGAGCAGGGGGCGGCATTACACAAGCATTTCACTAGAAATGATAAATGCCGACAGTGTATGCTGTCAACATTTAGTGAGGTGGAGCGGACATGATTGGCTACAGTGAATCATGTTCGCTCGCCTCTTGTTAAATATACCCCTAATTGTTATTGCATTGTCTTTTTATCATGCATTTGTTGATTATGCAAATCTACTGTATTTACTGATCCTTTAAAAGGTATTTTTACAGAAATATATTCCTTTTTAATCTTTACCTAATAGCTAAATATAAATATTATTTATACATACACAATATTAACACCTAAATTATGCTCACTGTATTGCAAAGAATACTTTTCCTATCATGATTGATGATGCAAAACTGACAATCCACACTAAAAAAAGCAAATGAGTACAGAGAATGTGAGGTAGAAGGGGGATAAACAAAACCTCACAGATAAATTAGCATAAAGTATTAACGCAAGCCTCCCTGGGAGAAAGGGGAACAAGTGAAATTTTCAGATTAATTTTACAGCAACGGAAGCAAAATAAATAATGAATGTATAATGCAATAATGTTTCAAAGTGAAGCGGTATTTAACGCTCCTGCTCACACACTAACTCCGCTAAAAGTAATTTTTTTGTGCGCTTTGGGTAGTGCTCGTGTTACAAGTTGAAAGTAAAAAGTTTTTGCTTGCTTTCAAACCTGATATGCACAAAAAGCCGAAGTTAAAATATTGTGACCACGTACATGTATTCCCCCATAGAAGTCAATAGACCAAACCCAATCACATTTTCAACATGAAAATATTCATTCTTCACATTTCAATGTTCTTCACATAGAATAATATGTTCTATTAATTCATAAATACATATATATATATATTTTTTTTTTTGCTAAATATGTATCTATACCTAAATGATTATATATAGGTATTGATGTATACAGTGTCAGTATATACCAGGTAATAAATATACTTCATTTATTATTATTCTTTAAAATAACCTCCAATAAAAAAATGTATATACGAAACAATTGAAATTGATATTCATTCCTACATTCTTGAGTTTAGTTAAATTTATAAACACATTGAAATATATTAAGTAGAGACTAGATTATGAATCAATTATGCACGCTTATTCCGTTACAATATTCTATACAACAGATCATAAAAAAAATATACCTTTAAAATTAATTTTACTCACAATGAATCGCATTAAAATACCACAATAAAATACCACAGTATAGACCGTTAACAGTGTTTAGTTAAACAATATAACAAAATACTTTACACAAATCTTACTGGATCTCAATAAATTTAAGATAACTTTCAGACAAGTATTAAGCTACTTAGCTCACAAATGATTTTCTATAACTTCAATTAAAAACACCAGAAATTGTATATATTATTAATGCAAACAGCCAATTTATATGTCAATATGTCTGCCCTGAAATACCCTCTTATTTAGCTACAATAAGGCAAATTCAAAAATATATAGATAGCAATAACTGTAATTAATTTATGATATTAAAATACAAAATTCTTTCTAGACATTAATATTTAATACCAGTTTACTTACTACCCTTGGTCTAATTAATATTAAATACAAGAATAAATTCTCCTTTTAAATCACAACTACGATATAACTATAGTTTTAGAATACCTTTGTTAAAATATTTAAAATATAGAGCAGCCATACGTTACCACCTAACTAAATAAGTGTTCAGTTTCCAGAATTTCTTGTGGGTCATCTAAGAAGAATTTAGTCTACTATTGTAAGGATACGGGCCTCAAAATTGTTATCTTCCTTTGTCCAAGAAAGTGTCCCAAAAAGGCAGAGAATATACTTGGCACAAAATCTGTGTATTTTTCTCTCCAAAAGTTATGCTTTTTTGAGTCTGCCCCCTGTTTAGTGTGTGTGTGTATGTTTTTATCAAAGATATAATCCCTCCTTCTTTTCATTAATCATTCCCACAAGAGTTTGATAGGCCCTCCGGAGCTGAACATCTCCCATTGGCTCACTGGGAACACATGGCTATCCGATACTACAATTCCCCTTGGTTGTAATTCTTGCATAAACCACTAGATGGCAGCAGACAACCAGAAATGCAGTTTCATCATCAACACTGCTAACAGTACATACAGATTCTTATATATATTCAAATGTATATTTAGTATATTCACTATTTCTTGATATTAATAAACCTGTATGGTCACATATATGTCCCATCTAATATAATCTAGCATGCATTCATAGATACCAAACATGAGTATACTTCAGTCCTATAATATTTTAGAAAATGCCTTTAAAGTTGCATTTTTATGAGGGACTAGTAGTATCAATCAATAAAATATATATGTCTATCTGACTTATTCTGTATATCAGCTCATTTGATATACTGGTACATTCTTGTGAACTGCTAGTGCAATGCCGCCCCCTGCAGATTCACGGCCAATCGTGAATGAAGTGCGCAAACAGCCACGATAAACCCAATATCCCTTGCAAATAACAGCTCGCCACTTGTAATCTGGCCCTTTATGTGTTGTGGAAATACAGAGTTTAATGGTAAATTTTTAATAGTAAACCATCCACATGGAGATAGGGAGATGCATCAGCCAACTACTATCTCTGATCACCCACTCCCCTGCCTTCCAGTTTTTGAATTTTCTGCTTGCAGAAGATTTCTCTCTTTTTGAGGATTTGCTCCTTTTGTTTTCTATGTCCTTCTGGGTAGCTTACTATTATATCAACTGATCTCCCCTTCCCCTTTTGTTCCATCCAGTTGAACCTACCATCTACCTATTGTCTCAGGGATCAAGCTGACTCCTTTTCACATTGTACACCATAACCTCTGCCCATCTATTCAGGGTATAAAATTTTTGTCATACTACTATACATGAGTAAATGATTATCAAAAAGAAAATAATTGCAAATGTTTAATGGGTCTAATTGTTAACGAAGCAAATAAAATATATGCAAAACATACCAGAGTGAGACAATCAGTAGCAAGTCATTTTTCTGTGACCTTTTATTTCTACATAGCACACTCAATCAACAGCTTTTAACATTCCACAACCTGCTCTTCTGCAAAGGCATCATTGGTTAAAGTAGCTTATAACACCTAGAGATAGATTAAAAGTGGCACGCTAATGTTTGTGTGCGGGCAATATCGTTTTTTTGCGTGCAAGTTAAAGACCACTCATATTACAAGTTGAAAGTAAACAGGATCATGAGAGCACAATCGCACTTTACGCTCGTCAGGTTAGCGCAACTGAAAAGCTTGCATAAAGGGTGGTGAGTTAAAAAATACACAAAACACGACATAAATACATTTAAAATTACAGTTACACTCATATAAACACTATCTGAGAAAAATTATTCATATAAATATATTTTAAAAAGTTATAATGGCGCGTTTGCATTGCACCTCACTTGTAATACTAGCGCACATTTGCGTGCTCTGGTATTACTACGTTGAGCACAAATAATCGCTTTCTCAAAAGCGATAGTTGGCGCTCAACTTGTAATCTAGCCTCAAATATTTACCAGTATTATCAAATTCACTTGTCTTTTGGTCTCCTTGGTTTGAACTTGGCCCATGAGAGCATACTAAAGTATTCTTATGAGCCTGCTTGTGTCTTTAGCACTGAATAGCGCGCATGTAGGGTGTAAAAAAAAAAGGGAACAATGAGGACTGGATTTCAGTGGAATCCTAATTTATCACACGCCAGTAAACGGGCATATTCACTGTTTACGGGAGTGCGATAAATAATCAGCCATTGCAAGTGGCTGGTTATTGTTACTGCAAGCTTGCGATAGCAATTAGGGCTCTGAAAATTAACCAGATATTTGTGCCCCAATTACCCCCAAAATATAAATTGTATCATCTTTATTTTTTTTTTATTTTTTTTTTAAATTGTATGAAGTGAGCAGGTGTGAGGTGTCAGAAAAAAAATACAGCACTGAAAAGTGCCTTTACATTGCTGTTTATAGTGATTGTGGTATTCTTATAAATATATAAGTATATGCTTATATACATATAAATGTATGTGTTAATATGTGTATATATATAAACACATAAATATATATGTATATTTTCATATTCATATATATTTCAATTTGCTGCCCATTGCTGTGCGACTTACCCCCTTCGCTGCGCTTAGGGTCTGTGCCGTGTATGACTGCATCAAAACGAGGCTCCCATTGGAGCCTATGGAAGCACGCCCTCATGAGCACAAAGCTTCCATGCAATGCGAACGCGAGGGTTTCTTCAAATACAGCACACAATTGTGTGTGCTAGTATTACCAGTGGAGCACAAATATCACACTCACAAAAGTGCAATTTTGTGCTCCACTCATAATCTGGCCCTTAATAGGTTGGTGTTCCCATCTAACTGAGCCTACAGAGTTCCTAAAAAGAACTCCCATGGGAGGCCTTGATCTGAAACCTATTCGATATCCTTTAGACTATAATAATAATTCAAGACACTCAGCTACTGGAAGAAACCAGTAGGAAGCCAAGACCAGTGCTGAAACATAACAGCAGAGGAACTGAAATAGGAGTATATCACTGAACCAATAGGCAGAGGCAAAGGACAAATGCCTACCCCCATGTCAATCCTTGTAACTAAATCCCCACTGGAGAAATATTTGTCACTTCCAATACTCCAAATACATCCCTCTAACAAGCAACTTGTACTCTGAGGGGAAAACAGGCCTCAACTTCGATCTGAGAACCCCTCTCTCTAAAGAATCAAATGCACATCTTCATTCTTCGACCACCTCCAGTAGAAGCAAAAACAAGACTGAGGTACTGGTGAGGTTGGAGTGGTTTTATAGAGTTCTTGGGGTTTGGGAATCTTTGCCTCCTCCTAGTGGTAAGGAAGAGTAATTCCCAGGAGTTATGGATTGTGAACTCTCACCACCTGTATAAAAGAAAGACTGTGCAAAATGTTACTGAACT
Organism: Bombina bombina; assembly: GCF_027579735.1. Classification (NCBI taxonomy): domain Eukaryota; kingdom Metazoa; phylum Chordata; class Amphibia; order Anura; family Bombinatoridae; genus Bombina; species Bombina bombina. The sequence goes on along the minus strand of NC_069499.1, from coordinate 1,428,233,683 downwards.
TGAGAGAGCACATATGTAGCATTTTTTTACTGCAATTGAGAGAGCGCATATGTGAAATCTTTTTACTGTCCTTTAGAGGGGATATAAGTGAAATATTTTTACAGTGCTTGAGTGGAGGCAAAAGTGAAATCTTTCTACAGCGCATGAGAGGGGGCAAAAATTAAAACTTTTTACAGTGATTGAGATGGGGCAAAAGTGAAATCTTTTTACTGTGCTTGAGAGGGGGCATACGTGATTTTTTTTTTATAGTGCATGAGAGGGGACATAAGTGAAATCTTTTTATAGCTCGAGCGAGGGCATAAGTGAAATCTTTTTATAGGGCTTGGAAGGGAAATAAGTGAAATCTTTCTACTGCGCTTGAGAGTGCATAAGTGATATCCTTTTATCGCGCTTATACGTGCACTAATTTGACTCCAGTAACACAGTAAAAGAAAAATAATCACAGCGAAAAAACTGTCAGGGAATTCAATTAAAAAAAAATTAAAAAAAGGAAGAAAATGCTGAAGTGTTAAATATATAAAATATATGATTTTTTTTGTGTGTTTTGTCCCCTACTTCTTAGAGAGGGTAAAAAAGGAAAAAAATCTGTAAATGCTGCAATTTGCCTAAATCAGCTATACGATTTACAACATGTGCAAATTAGACAATTTACTTTCCTTTAAAAAAAAAGAAAAAGTATTTCTTGGTTAATATTGAATTTGAGTTATTTTATTTTTTTACAATATGTTTAATGTCCCTTTAAGGTTTCACCAATACAAGGGCACAAAATTGAGCCAGTGGCAGTCTCCCGCCAATGGGAATATTTAAATCCAGGCAACACTGTATATGTCTCTTTCAGTAGGCACTTGGCACCAGACTCCAGTAATTCAGATAAAGCTTTAGTCATTCATATGCAACCGTAATTGTAGCAAATGAAATAATCCAGCAGTCAATATCTCATATAGGAAAGATAATATTATTTTTGCCATTTGACGGTGGGTGGCTTGCAGAGAGGATGTGCAGATCAGATGAGCAGATGGGTTGATGTAATGTTATTGCTTATATGTCTAAGTATTTTAGACATAGCAATGATCGAGGGACACAAAAAATAAAATGTGAGGACAACACGACTGCTACTTAGGATGATTTATATTTGTTAACACTAACTGATTCTCTTATTGCCTGGCAACACAGCTGTTTCAAAAACCTATGTAAATAATCTGGAGACGCTTTCTATACATTATTTCAAGTAATGCCTGACGGTCAACAGAAAATGACAATAAAAATTGTTAAAGGGACAGAAAGCACCTTTAAAATGTTTACTTACGGGTAGCAAAACAAATGTGCAATATAGATTTGTGTTGTTTATTTTGCCCCCTTTTCATGTAATTTAGCTTTTCTTTTTTTTTAAAAAAAGCATATTCTCAGAACTTGAAATGCACCCTGCTGACTTTGCAATGCTAACCCTGCTACATATGTTTACCTAATTTAACTGATAGCAAGTGCAAAACAACACATTTTATACCAACATTATCACTGTGACTAGCCTTGTTGTCCGCAGAATAAAGCCTAGATTGGCTCCTCCAAATAAGACAAATGGTGGATGAAATTTGGCTATTGAAAAACAATTGCCATTAAAGGATGTTAATTTGTTTTAAAAACTTTTAGGACTAGATTACACGTGGGCGTTATCTTTAGTGTTAGGAGTGTAAACGCGATCGCTAGATTGTAGTGTTTTTTTTACACTCAAATCCAAATTACAAGTGGCACGCTGTTCAAATTGATGCAAATTAATTTATGTGAACTCTTGGTAATTTAGGCTCCCAATATTTTCTATGGACAGCGTTGAGCGGAAATGTCAGCTCGTCGTATTACAAGTTGAAAGTAAATGCGATAACTCAAAAGCAATCACATTTAACACTTAAACTTTTTATGCGACCTGAAAGTTCACTTAAAGAGCTTGACTGGAGGAAACAGTTGCACTAAACTACACTATTAATCCCTAAACCACCACACACCCCCATTGTAAAGTATCCCACTAGACTATTAACCCCTAAACTGCCATACCCCATCGTGAAGTACCCCTCTACACTATTAACCCTTGAACCCCCTAAACCGCCACAAACCCATCACAAAATACCCCTCTACACTATTAACCCTTAAACCACCACAATTCCATTGCAAAGTACCCACTAACTTCTAAACAACCTAAACAGCTAACCCCCATAACACCTCTAACATTTAAATCATTTCAATCTGGGGGAGTGGCGGTTTAGGAGTTAATAGTGTAGTGGGGTACTTTGCAGTGACTATGTGGTGGTTTAGGAGTTAATAGTGTAGTGGGGTACTTTGCAGTGACTATGTGGCGGTTTAGGAGTTAATAGTGTAGTGGGGTACTTTGCAGTGACTATGTGGTGGTTTAGGAGTTAATAGTGTAGTGGGGTATATTGCAGTGACTATGTGGTGGTTTATTAGTTAATAATGTAGTGCGGTACTTTGCAGTGACTATGTGGTGGTTTAGGAGTTAATAGTGTAGTGGGGTACTTTGCAGTGTCTATGTGGTAATTTAGGGGTTATTAGAGTAGGGGGCTTAGGCTAATTTGGATTAGCGTGCAAGTATGGGTGTTCTATTTATTTGTTTTTTGGGGAGTACGTTAACTCGGTCACAATATTCTAACTTCTGCTGTTTCACTCATTTTTAGTTCTGGAGAAATTATCTTTAGTTAAAGGACATTGTAACTAGATTTTTCATTGCATAAATGTTTTGTAGATGATCCATTTGTATAGCCCATCTTGGGGTGTTTTGCAACAATGTATAGTTTTGCTTATTTTTAAATAACATTGTGCTGTTTTTAAGACTCCTAACCAAGCCCCAAAGTTTTAGATGTATACTGATGTATATAGAATTCAGATTGCTTCTGTTTGTATAATGGGTCTTTTCATATGCAGGGGAGGGGGGAGGTTCTGCTTTCAGACCATTTCAGTGAGAGTCCCAGCCTAACCTAATCAACAGTGCTAAATTGGAGCTTCTAAGTAACTTTTTAAAAGGTTTCATACTGTATTTTTATATCAGTATCTGTGCATATTATTATTTATAGTAGTAGTAGTGTCTATTCAGTGACGTGCGGTGAGGTCACAGGCTTGTGAGGCACTGGCTATGATACGCCCAAGAAACATACATACATATTTTTATATATATATATATATATATATATATATATATATATATATTATATATTATATATTTAACCACAAGAAAAAGAGCTTTTGAAGGAGGGTGTAGTACCCCTTCCTCCATTCAAAGTAATGGAATTCAGCACTCTTTTAGATTCAAATAAGTCACATTTATTTTCAAAAACTTTCCTTCAAATCATCAAAATTATGTCTATACTTATTTAAAACCAACTATACAATCCTAATGATGGTGGTACAACCTAAATATTCTAATGTGAATAAAGCACACTAGAAAATTCTAGTCTTAGATGTGAACTTACATACAGGAAAAAATAGTTTTATATATACACACTTACTCTCTCTCACACTCTGTCTCTCTCACACTCTCTCCCTCTCACATTCTCTTTATATCTATCTCAATCTCACTCACATATATATTATTTTATACATGTATATATATATATATATATATATTTATATATATATTTAATTATGGTGGGCAGTTCCGATAGACTGCTATGTAAAGGCTTTTCAGTGCCTTTTTTTTTTAACACCCCACACCCACCAACTTTAGCCCATAAGAACTGATTTTTGCTGCTTTTTTTTAAAAAAGAAAGAAAGAATATACTTTATTTTGGGTGCAATTGGGGGTTATTTAGAAAATTAACCAGATGTCTGACCTCTGGTTAATTTTCTGAGCGCTAGTTGCTACTGCGAGCTTGTGGTAGCAATAGCCAGCTACTTGTAATGGCTGGTTATTTATTGGGTGCAATAAATTACAACTTTACACAGTCATTTAACTAAAAGTGTAATTCTTATAGAAGGTTTAAGTATGCACAGTAAAAAACCTTTGCAAAGCACTTTTGTTGCTTGCTTTGCTTTATCTGTAATTTAAGTTTCCCACTGCCCCCAAAGAGTCTGGGGAACATTTTGTTGAATTCAAAACGCTGACCCTCCTACATGATGGACAGTGATTGTTTGATATGTGCAAGAGCTCCTTTATATCCATCTCTAATTGGCCACAGCAAAAGAGATAAGACAAAAACACCCAAAATGTTTTTGAAGTGGTATGTCCCTGTGCTGCAGAAATTTTTTGCATTTATAACAGCATACAAGGCAAAAAAATCTCAAACACCTGGTGACTTTAAGCCCAGTGTGGGTAAAAATTGGTGCATTGGGCCAACCAGTGTATAAAACATAAATGGAAATATGAAACCATCAACTATAGAAAAAAATGCTAATAAAAATATAACAAATAAAAAAAGCGGAACAAAAGTCAGTGTAATAAGGTGATCCTCGCACTCTTGGTATTGATCAGTCCGATCCAAAATTAAATAGTGGTTCCCCTTGTTAATAATTTGAAACAGTATTAAAGAACAGGGTGGAGTGAGTGCACCTTAAAGTATAAGTTAAAATTGGATGTGTTTTTTTAGGGGAGCTCAAAACCCAACTTTAAGACAAAAGTTCCTCCAAACTATTGTCAGTGAGGTAAAAAATTAGAACAGGTGAGGGGAGCTATTATGAGTCTAAGGATAAGTAAATAAATATATACTACTGGTTATGTAGAATAAAAAGTGAGTATCTATGTAGAGTGTATAATATATACACTTGCGCCTTGTATAGATCAATACTAATGGGTGAGTATAAATTAAAAGAAGTGAATACAGGTGACCGTAACTATGTAAGAATAAACCAAAACTTTGTAAAAATGTAACTACAAACAATGCAAAATATAGCCTAAAACAATGTCAAATTTAAATGAGTACGTTTTTAATATAATATTGAGAATAGCAAGAATATGCAAGAGTTAATATTTAATATTTAAAACAATGTTGTATAAGATTTGATACAGTAATAAATCATATGAGATCAAACAGTGATTAATTAAAAAGATATTAATCTTTTTATAAAAGATTACTTTGTTATAAAATGTCTCTGATGCGGTAAAAATAGTGTATCACACTGCAGTGGATTATTACTAAAGATCTGTGATAGCAAAAATAAAAAAATAAAAAATGGTAATGTCACTTATTAGCCGTCTTATTTAGTGGATTCAGAGACCACTTAGCTACTGTGGGTAGATGAAATCTTAACTAAAAACAATAAATAAAAAGTACCTTTGGGTGTTGTGTCACACACTTCTATTTTTTAGTGAGTGGCAAATTGTGTTGAGAAAGGACAAGATTTTATATCTGCCCTCCTGTTTATTTGCTTGTTGAGATATGTTGAAGTTAAAGATGATAGATTAATGGTAGTGTTGAAGCGGTAAAGACTTTCCACTTGTTTGAAAAAACCTTTATAGGATAAAGGGATGATCCAAGGGGGTATATATAATACCAAATGATGTTGGGGTGCTATTAGTAATAGCTGTGGATCTTAAGTATTGATGTTATCCGTTCTTAACGTTCTTTTTGGAGATACAAGGTGGAGGAATGATCTGGAAAGGTATATGCAATACCAATGATGAAGAAGTGCTATTAGTAACAGGATCCATAGCTATTACAATATTAACAGTATACAGAACAATTGATAGCTATCTTTTTATTAATTCTTTTAAATTATGTGTGTGCAAATATACTTTTTAGATACATACTGTATATAATAAAATGACTTAAAAACGTTGGTAAACACTGGTCCAAGTGAGCTCTGCATCTTAAAGTAATGTAATGTGCAGGATACATTTAATTGCCAGCTTAACTAATATGTTAACCCTCATTTTATTCATGTAAGCATCATGAGCACAATACCCATCCTTAGAGTGTTCTATTTTTTAGATAGGACACTGCAAGCTCCGCTGTACAGGCAATGAGAAGCTATACTCCGCACAACCCTTGTACTTCTACTAAAGAGGTAAAGGAGTAGTGGTGCCAGACAGCGCATGCTTCTTTTCCTCTATAGAGAAGCATGAGTGACAAGCTACTAATTACAATAGTGTGACAAGTACAGCTTTTTATTGGTGGGTTTTGTCTGCTGTGTAAAAATCAAGGGATGGGTTCGCTGTAAATTAAAAAAAAACTTTTACAATTATATCCTACACATTTGCACTGTGCCAATGTTAACTGTCCAGGGGTTTATTTTAGCCTAGGCAATAGTTAATAGAAACTTTCAGTTATTTTAGAAGCATTATATAGGTATATAATGAGAGATTTTGCCTGAAGAGCTTACATGCTAGAGAGGTATAATAAGACACTGCCATTGGAGCTTACAGTTTAGAGGTATCTCCAAACCTTTCATTTATTTAGCTAGCTACTGTTGGCTTTTAGCAATTCATATTGTGTTTGGGGAAGTATTGTATCAAGAAATCTGTGTGTTGGGGGTTTTAAATACAGTATATTGCAGCAATAGATAGATGTGTGTGTGTGTGTGTGTGTGTGTGTATGACATTATGTATGTGTGTATATATGTGTGTATGTGTATATGTGTTTGTGCATGTGTGTATGTGTATAACTCTGTGTGTGTGTGTGTGTGCCTGCATCTGTGTGTATGCAAGGGTTTTGCAAGTCCTTGTAAACATACTGGAAATGCCATGAAAAAAATAATGTTACTCCCTGACAAAAAAATATTAGGGGGGGGGGGCAGCAGAATTTTAAGTGCCTAGGGCAGCACAAAACCTAAATATGCCAATGTAACTATCTCTTTAATGTCCCTTTAATGTGATTTTAGATTTTCAGATATAGATTATAGACAGTATACACCAATTTTTATTTATCTACATGTAATAGACACAGTGATGTGCAGTCACTAGGGGCAGGTGAGGCAGTGCTTCACCTCTCACATGGGCAAAAATATATTTTTTTTATTGGCTTTAAAAAAAAATTGCAATTTTTTTCACAGCTACATGTTGTGCAATGGAGAGGCACAAGCAGGTCTGCCCACCATTACACAACATGCTGCACCATCTACTGGATGAAAGTGGTTAAGATAATTGCATGGCTCATTAACTGCTTATTTGAGACAGTCCTATTTGGGCTAACCCAATCCAGTGAGAGGCATTAGTAAGTGGAACTTAGGGTTGGGGCTGGATGTTAAATCATATAAAACAAAACAAAAATGGAAAAAAACAACTTTCATTTATTTTGTTGCTGTCCTGTGAAGCTGCAAGCTTTGCTAAAGTAAAAAAGAGAGTTCTGTTCTTCCCCTCTAAGTGCAGTGGAATGTGCCACTGTCACTTCCTGAATTTTTACAGAGCAGGAAGAGAAGAGATGCAGAGAGCAGTGTTTTAGCCACATTTTATTAAAGTAAGTGCTGCAGCCTTAGATTTTACTGAAAGGGATTCTGTTAGTGAAAATTATAATTTAATGAATGTGGTTTAGTGTTTTTTTTTTTTTTTTTACTATTTTACAGCAGTTTAATGATCGTTTTTGTATTTTCTTTACTCAAAATTTACACCCACTAACTTAGCAGCTTGCCTCTGTACTTCACACTAATTTATAGTCTCACTTTCTGAACTCTCTGTAGCTCTGCTGTTTTATTATTTAAAAATGCAGTGGTCCCTTTTCCCCCCACCCTTGTGTGTGTGTGTGTGTGTGTCTTTCTCTCTATCTCTCTCCTTATGTGTCGTTCTCCCCCATGGTCTCTTTATCTCTCTGTCTCTCTTCCTCCCCCTCTGACTCTCTCATCCCTTATGTGTCTCTCTAACCCTCTGTGTGTGATTGTGTCTCTCTCTCTTTCTCTAACCCTCTGTGTGTGATTGTGTCTCTCTCTATTTCTCTCTCTCTAACCCTCTGTGTGTGATTGTGTGTCTCTCTCTAACCCTCTGTGTGTGATTGAGTCTCTCTATCTTTCTCTCTCTCTCTAACCCTCTGTGTGTGATTGTGTCTCTCTCTCTCTCTTTCTCTCTCTCTAACCCTCTGTGTGTGATTGTGTCTTTTTCTCTCTCTCTAACCCTCTGTGTGTGATTGTGTCTCTCTCTCTCTCTTTCTCTCTCTCTAACCCTGTGTGTGATTGTGTCTCTCTCTCTTTCTCTCTCTCTCTCTAACCCTCTGTGTGTGATTGTGTCTCTTTCCCTCTATCTAACCCTCTGTGTGTGATTGTCTCTCTCTCTCTCTCTCTCTCTCTTTCTCTCTCTCTCTAACCCTCTGTGTGTGATTGTGTCTCTCTCTCTCTAACCCTCTGTGTATTATTGTGTCTCTCTCTTTCTCTCTCTCTCTAACCCTCTGTGTGTGATTGTGTCTCTCTCTCTTTCTCTCTCTAACCCGCTGTGTGTGATTGTGTCTCTCTCTTTCTCTCTCTAACCCACCTCTCTCTCTAACCCTCTGTGTGTGATTGTGTCTCTTTCTTTCTCTCTCTAACCCTCTGTGTGTGATTGTGTCTCTTTCTCTCTTCCTCTCTCTAACCCTCTGTGTATGATTGTCTCTCTCTCTCTCTCTCTCTCTCTCTAACCCTCTTTGTGTGATTGTGTCTCTCTCTCTCTTTCTCTCTCTCTCTAACCCTCTGTATATGATTGTGTCTCTCTCTTTCTCTCTCTCTAACCCTCTGTGTGTGATTGTGTCTCTCTCTCTTTCTCTCTCTCTCTCTAACCCTCTGAGTATAATTGTGTCTCTCTCTTTCTCTCTCTCTCTAACCCTCTGTGTGTGATTGTGTCACTCTTTCTCTCTCTCTAACCCTCTGTGTGTGATTGTGTCTCTCGTTCTCTAACCCTCTGTATGTGATTGTGTCTCTCTCTCTTTCTCTCTCTAACCCTCTGTGTGTGATTGTGTCTCTCTCTCTATCTCTTTATTTCTCTCTCTCTAACCCTTTGTGTGTGATTGTGTTTCTCTCTCTTTCTCTCTCTCTCTAACCCTCTGTGTGTAATTGTTTCTCTCTTTCTCTCTCTCTAACCCTCTGTGTGTGATTGTGTTTCTCTCTCTCTTTCTCTCTCTCTAACCCTCTGTGTGTGATGGTGTCTCTCTCTCTCTTTCTCTCTAACCCTCTGTGTCTCTCTCCCCCCATCTCTCTCTCCCTCTCCCCCTGAGTGCTTTTCTGTGTTTCTGTCTACCTTTTATTTATTGGTAGTGCCATCTGATGGTGTGGCTTTATTTAAAGGGGTGGGGTCAAGCACCCCACCATCTTTAAATTTCACCAGCCGCCACTGGATCAAGACATTTTTATATTTACTGAATAATGAAAGTATCTATAAGCATAATTTGCAGCATTAAAGTAAAAAGTATGTTTTAAACATATTGTAATGGGCATTGATTTCTAGATCTCATAATCAGAGCAAGCATTGTGTTATCTGGCAAGAGTTTCTGTTACAATCCTTTTAGACTAAAATCAGATGTTTACTAAGTTGACCAGTTTTCCAAGACACCATTTAAAGGGACATGAAACCCATATGTTTTCTTTCATGATTTAGAAAGAGCATGCAATTTTAAATAACTTTCCAATTTACATCTAATATCTAATTTTCTTCATTCTTTTGATATCCTTTGTTGAAAATCATATCTAAATATGCTCAGTGGCTGCTGATTGGTGGTGGCTGCACATAGACACCTCATGTGATTGGCTCACCCATGTGCATTGCTATTTCTTCAACAAAGGATATCTAAAGAATGAAGGCATATCCTAGCCACTGCCTCACCAGCCTCTGACATCACCGCACGTCACTGATATATATATATAAAAACACATGTTTAGATATGGGTATAAATGTATCTCTATGTTAAACTCCTTTGCCTATCTTTTTTTTTCTAACACCTGAGACTTCGGGGCTGATTTATGAAGATGCAGTTGGACATGATCCAACATCTATAAATGCCGACAGCATACGCTGTTGGCCTTTATCATTGCACAAGCATTTTGTGTGAAATGCTTGTGCAATGCCGCCCTCTGCACATTCGCGGCCAATCGGAATGATTGCTGTCCGCCACCTCAGAGGTGACGGACGAGTTAAGGAGCAGCAGTCTTAAGACCACTGCTTCTTTACTTATGTTTCTGGCGAGCCTGAAGGCTCGCATGGAAACAGCTGCATTCGCAGCTACATGAATCGGTCCCTTTATATCTTTAAGTCCTTATAACTTTTTAATGCAATATTTTTTTAAATAACTTTTATGAGACAGTGTTATTATGAGTGTAACTGTACTTTTAAATGTATTTTTAATGTTTTTGTGCCACTTTTTTGTCTTGCATAACAGTAAACTAGAGCTGTGAAGTCACGCTAACCCAACTTGCGGGCAACAGTTATTGCGCCACTCTTAATCTAGGCCAATTTGTATAATGTATTTTGCCACTTTTTTCCACAATTTACCTTAGAAAATTGTGATTTTCCACTGCCCTCAGTTAGGTTGGAGTGCATCCTGCAGGCTTCTGAATCCTGTATCACAGTTGAAACAAATTAGGATCCATTAACTGAAGAGTGTGTGTGCTTGCGGGGGGGGGGGGTGTTTGTGTGTTTGTGCATGTGTGGGTGTTTGCACGGGCGTGCGCACTTGTGTGTATGTGTGTGTGCAAGTTTGTATTCTTATCTACACAAGCCTGATGAAACAGCCAATGAGCTGAGAAATGCGTTGTTTGTTTTGAATGTTTTAATAAATGTAAGTCTTTGATCTTACACTTGCTATATTTTTATTGTTAACCCCCCTTCCCCATTGAGAGGGTTTGCCAGAAGATTGCTATCTGAGGGTTTGCCAGAAGATTGCGATCGGAACAGCCAATAGATTGCGAGCTCAATCTGATTGGCTGATTGAATCAGCCAATCGGATTGAACTTGAATCTGATTGGCTGATTCCATCAGCCAATCAGAATATTCCTACCTTAATTCCGATTGGCTGATAGAATCCTATCAGCCAATCGGAATTCGAGGGACGCCATCTTGGATGACGTCCCTTAAAGGAACCGTCATTCGTCGTTAGTCCGTCGGGCCAGCAGGATGTTCCGCGTCGGAGGTCTGCAAGATGGATCCGGAAGAAAGAAGATTGAAGATGCCGTTGATAGAAGACTTCATCCGGATCATGGACCTCTTCAGCTCCCGCTTGGATGAAGACTTCATCCGGATCATGGACCTCTTCAGCCCGTTTGGGCTTGGATCAGGACATCGGAGGAGCTCTTCTGGACAGATCGTTGAACCCGGTGAGGTGAAGATAAGGTAGGAAGATCTTCAGGGGCTTAGTGTTAGGTTTATTTAAGGGGGGTTTGGGTTAGATTAGGGGTATGTGGGTGGTGGGTTGTAATGTTGGGGGGCTTGGGTATTGTATTTTTTCTTTTACAGGCAAAAGAGCTGAACTTCTTGGAGCATGCCCCGCAAAGGGCCCTGTTCAGGGCTGGTAAGGTAAAAGAGCTTTGAACTTTAGTTATTTAGAATAGGGTAGGGCATTTTTTTATTTTGGGGGGCTTTGTTATTTTATTAGGGGGCTTAGAGTAGGTGTAATTAGTTTAAAATTGTTGTAATATTTTTCTTATGTTTGTAAATATTTTTTTATTTTTTGTAACTTAGTTCTTTTTTATTTTTTGTACTTTAGCAAGTTTATTTAATTGTATTTATTTGTAGGAATTGTATTTAATTAATTTATTGATAGTGTAGTGTTAGGTTAATTGTAGGTAATTGTAGGTAGTTTATTTAATTAATTTATTGATAGCATAGTGTTAGGTTTAATTGTAACTTAGGTTAGGATTTCTTTTACAGGTAAATTTGTAATTATTTTAACTATTTTAGCTATTAAATAGTTCTTAACTATTTAATAGCTATTGTACCTGGTTAAAATAAATACAAAGTTACCTGTAAAATAAATATTAATCCTAAAATAGCTATAATATAATTATAATTTATATTGTAGCTATATTAGGATTTATTTTACAGGTAAGTATTTAGCTTTAAATAGGAATAATTTATTTAATAAGAGATAATTAATTTCGTTAGATTTAAATTATATTTAATTTAGGGGGGTGTTAGTGTTAGGAATTTGGATCTGTTAAAGTAACTAACATTGGAAGGAATCAATTTCCTCCCTTTCACCTTGCTTTTCATCACCCATTTTTTCCATTTTTTTTTTTGTTTTGATTGACTTATTTTTGTTCTTCACTAACATTTGTTGATCAACTTTTTGAACACTTTTTTGGATTATATTTTATATTTTATTTTTTATGTTATTGCATATTGTGTATTTTATTTTTTATGTTATTGCATATTGTGTATTTTATTTAATTATATCTTAACCTCACTGGATTAAGTAGCTAGCATTTTTATATCCATTTGCACTCACTCAATTATTTTGCTACCCCCCTTTTTTTGCACTGCAGTGCATTTTTCTATTTTTTGGAACACTATTTTTGTAACACTAATTTTGAACACTATTGTTTGTATTATTGTTTATTAGTTTTTTGCTTGATGCACTTGCTACAGTTGTACTTAGGCTAATTCTGTTTTATTAGTATACACTCTTATTCTGGTGTACCACTCACACTGATCACCTGTTATTACCTCTGTTTTTATTGTAATTATCAGCTTTGGCCCTTTGAGCCGCTTCTGTAAGATATTCCTGTATTTGTAATTTTATTTATATGTGCTTTTTACATTTTTTATATATAGTCTTTTATTACTGATGCTTTTTAACATGGTTCATTAAATAATCTTCTTTTATCTCTCTGTGAGTATATTTATCCCTTGGCCTCTTGTTGGCGCTGTATTCACTTCTTACTACTGGTGTTAGTGTTAGGGTTAGACTTAGCTTTAGGGGTTAATACATTTATTAGAATAGCTGCGAGATTGGGTCGGCAGATTAGGGGTTAATAATTGAAGTTAGGTGTCGGCGATGTTAGGGAGGGCAGATTAGGGGTTAATACTATTTATTATAGGGTTAGTGAGGCGGATTAGGGGTTAATAACTTTATTATAGTAGCGGTGCGGTCCGGTCGGCAGATTAGGGGTTAATAAGTGTAGGCAGGTGGAGGCGACGTTGTGGGGGGCAGATTAGGGGTTAATAAATATAATATAGGGGTCGGCGATGTTAGGGCAGCAGATTAGGGGTACATAGGGATAATGTAAGTAGCGGCGGTTTACGGAGCGGCAGATTAGGGGTTAATAATAATATGCAGGGGTCAGCGATAGCTGGGGCGGCAGATTAGGGGTTAATAAGTGTAAGGCTAGGGGTGTTTAGACTCGGGGTACATGTTAGGGTGTTAGGTGCAGACGTAGAAGTGTTTCCCCATAGCAAACAATGGGGCTGCGTTAAGAGCTGAACGCGGCTTTTTTGCAGGTGTTAGGTTTTTTTTCAGCTCAAACAGCCCCATTGTTTCCTATGGGGGAATCGTGCACGAGCACGTTTTTGAGGCTGGCCGCTTGCGTAAGCAACTCTGGTATCGAGAGTTGAAGCTGCGTTAAAAATGCTCTACGCTCCTTTTTTGGAGCCTAACGCAGCCTTTTTGTGGACTCTCAATACCAGAGTTATTTTTATGGTGCGGCTAGAAAAAAGCCGGCGTTAGTTTTTCGGGTCGTTACCGACAAAACTCCAAATCTAGCCGTCTGGATGCCTCTGTGAGGGTGGGTGTGTATGTCTGTGTTTTCTGTGGATGTCTCTGTGAGGGTGTGTGTGTGTGTATGTATGTATGTATGTATGTCTGTGTTTTCTGTGGATGTCTCTGTGAGGGTGTGTGTTTTCTGTGGGTGTCTCTGTGAGGGTGTGTGTATGTCTTTGTGTGTTTTCTGTGGATGTCTTAGTGAGGGTGTGTGTATGTATGTCTTTCTGTGTTTTATGTGGTTGTCTCTCTGTGTGTGTATGTCTTTGTGTGTTTTCTGTGGGTGTCTCTGTGAGTGTGTGTGTGTATGTCTTTGTGTGTTTTCTGAGGCTGTCTCTGTCGGTGTTTCCTTGGGTGTATGTGCAAGTTTGAGTTTGTGTGTGTGTGTGTGTGTCAATTGTCTGTTGCTTTTTAGGACATTTTGACCTTACATTATTATTATTCACATCTTTCTACAGACTTTAAGACTAACAAGACTTTTCCGAAAGTCACCAATCCACCATTTAACCTTTAAATTATTGTTTAGGCAGTTCAGGGCCCTTCCTTTCAGCCACTGCATGCTGTTGTCATCATTTAGTTGGCATCTTCCTTTACAAAAAGTTAATCAGAATTCCATATTTTGTTTTCTAAATCTCCTTTTTTTTACAAAACTGTAGTTTACCTCATTACTTGTCAGGTCAATGTAAACAAGTGCTGAGTGTCTGTTTGGGTGTCTGTGTCTGAGTGTGTTTTTTTGCGTGTCTGCTAGAGTGTCTATATGTGAATACTTATGTGTGAGTGTGTGTGTTTCAGTGTATGAGTGTATCTGTGTGTGTGTGTGTTACTACCTTTACAACATTTCCAAGTTTAAATAGACACTTAAGAATAAAGTACATATACGTTTTAGTCACTTGGTCAAAAATTGCACATGTAAACGGAGGGGGGGGGGGCCCTGATCAATGGTTAAGTCAGGGGCCCCAAAATTTCTAGTTGCGACCCTGATCTAACGTTTTGAGCTAAAATGGTTGGTAGTACCTTTGGGGAACAGAGGATACAAAATGTCTAAACGCTGTGGAAAATACTAATCCTATCCACCAAACAAATCTCCTGTGTAGAGATAATCAGTTAGAAACTGTACGTCTAATGTCACACTTACCTTTATACACTCACTTTGGATAGTCCTATTGACTGAAGACAGCAGAATTGACTTGTGCCCTATGCTTTAAACTTTTTGCACATACGGCAGTTAATTTATGCCCTATTACACAACAAATGAACTTTTGTATTTTGGTCGCTGTTATCTTCACATTGTTCTTGGTTATCTGCATTAACGAATATCTTGTTTTTGATATTACTATAAATTTTAAGCACGCATATGTACGTTTTGACATTTTAGCATTTTTAAGAATTAGCACATTTTATGAATTCATCTTTTTACAATAATTGGGAGACGTCCCACTTTTATATGTATTTTCCAATGTGATTTTAATATTGTAATTATCATATAAGCTATCCAATCCGGATGTTAATACATCCATTATAGTATCTTTAGCCTTGGGCACTCTCACTATCTTTCTTTTTTCACTTATTTATTGTTTCCCTAATAGAGAAGGAGTCAGGGCAGGTGGAGTGTGTGATACTTTTAGCTAAGTGCATTTTCTTTGTATATCGCACTTATCAAGTTTTGAAAACCCAAAATCACGATGACGTGTAAGAAAATGACAGACAAGTGAGCAAAATACAGAAAAATGCAATTTATTAAGTAGCAGCCTGCAATATTCTTATCAGTTATTGACTGACCACTGCAAGAGCCAATTTTTATCTGACCATAAATTGCCACAGCTAAGGAGATAAGATAAACATACTCATTATGTTTCTCAAAGGGTGTGTGTATTGATTGCAAAACAATGTAACATTTTCTAACAAATTAACTTTTTCTAAATGTTTTTAAAGCTTCTATTATATGGGCAAATCTTGCACAATGTAGTTCTTAACGGAAATATCTACAATGCACAAAATGACTTTAACCCCTTAGCAGCGGCCGGTGATACCCAATAAAGTCCCCCATGGTGTCACAGTGATCCCATGTCATAAATGACAAGCAGTTACTTGTAAACAATGGCTTCTCTTGTCCCTTCCTCTTCTCTCCCTGTCAGCAGCTATGTGATACCAATAGTAATAAAAATTATAGAGAAGTCTATTTTTTTGCTATTGATCCCTAATTTTTATTTTATTCCCTTGGCAACCAAATGGTTACATTTAAAGTGTCAAATTGCCCCTAGGTAAATATTCTGGGGAGTCTCTAGTTTATACAAATATATAATTTTGAGTTATTTTTCTTTAGTTACAGTAGTTGTATAGAAATGATAATAAAGAAAACTGACACATTGCCCTTTTTTAAGTATTAAATTCCTATGTATTGTTATTTTATGTACCATATATGGTATCACAAGAAAGCCCCATTCTCTGTTAACAAACAGTATATATATACTTAACAAGAGAGCGGATAATTATGGTGAAAACAATACAGAGCAAAAACACCAAAATTGCCTGTCTCATTTAAACATAAGAACTCTGTTCTTAAAGGGACACTGAACCCAATTTTTTTCTTTCGTGATTCAGATAGAGCATGACATTTTAAGCAATTTTCTAATTTACTCCTATGATCAAATTTTCTTTATTCTCTTGGTATCTTTATTTGAAATGCAAGAATATAAGTTTTGATGCCGGCCCATTACTGGTGAACAACCTAGGTTGTTCTTGCTGATTGGTGGATAAATTCATCCACCAATCAGAAACTGCTGTCCAGAGGTCTGAACCAAGAAAAAAGCTTAGGTACCTTCTTTTTCAAGTAAAGATAGCAAGAAAACGAAGAAACATTGATAATAGGAGTAAATTAGAAAGTTGCTTAAAATTGCATGCTCTATATAAATCATGAAAGCAAAAAAATTGGGTTCAGTGTCCCTTTAAGGGGTTAATGTAATTTAAAACCAAAGAAAAAATCTGCAATTGATTATTTTTAAAGGTTCAAGAGCAAAAAAAACAACAAAAAACAGAAACATACTAAAATATACAAACAGACGGCTAGATTTGGAGTTTTGTCGGTAACGACCCGAAAAGCTAACGCTGGCTTTTTTCTGGCCGCACCATAAAAATAACTCTGGTATTGAGAGTCCACATAAAGGCTGCCTTAGGCTCCAAAAAAGGAGCGTAGAGCATATTTAACGCAGCTTCAACTCTCGATACCAGAGTTGCTTATGCAAGCGGCCAGCCTCAAAAACGTGCTCGTGCACGATTCCCCCATAGAAAACAATGGGGCTGTTTGAGCTGAAAAAAAAACCTAACACCTGCAAAAAAGCCGCGTTCAGCTCCTAACGCAGCCCCATTGTTTGCTATGCGGAAACACTTCCTACGTCTGCACCTAACACTCTAACATGTACCCCGTGTCTAAACACCCCTAGCCTTACACTTATTAACCCCTAATCTGCCGCCCCCGCTATCGCTGACACCTGCATATTATTATTAACCCCTAATCTGCCGCTCCGTAAACCGCCGCTACTTACATTATCCCTATGTACCCCTAATCTGCTGCCCTAACATCGCCGACCCCTATATTATATTTATTAACCCCTAATCTGCCCCCCACAACGTCGCCTCCACCTGCCTACACTTATTAACCCCTAATCTGCCGAGCAGACCTGAGCACTACTATAATAAAGTTATTAACCCCTAATCCGCCTCACTAACCCTATAATAAATAGTATTAACCCCTAATCTGCCCTCCCTAACATCGCCGACACCTAACTTCAATTATTAACCCCTAATCTGCCGACCGGCGCTCACCGCTATTCTAATAAATGTATTAACCCCTAAAGCTAAGTCTAACCCTAACACTAACACCCCCCTAAGTTAAATATAATTTACATCTAACGAAATTAATTATCTCTTATTAAATAAATTATTCCTATTTAAAGCTAAATACTTACCTGTAAAATAAATCCTAATATAGCTACAATATAAATTATAATTATATTATAGCTATTTTAGGATTAATATTTATTTTACAGGCAACTTTGTAATTATTTTAACCATGTACAATAGCTATTAAATAGTTAAGAACTATTTAATAGTTACCTAGTTAAAATAATTACAAAATTACCTGTAAAATAAATCCTAACCTAAGTTACAATTAAACCTAACACTATACTATCATTAAATTAATTAAATAAAATACCTATAATTAAGTACAAAAAATAAAAAAGAACTAAGTTACAAAAAATAAAAAAATATTTACAAACATAAGAAAAATATTACAACAATTTTAAACTAATTACACCTACTCTAAGCCCCCTAATAAAATAACAAAGACCCCCAAAATAAAAAATGCCCTACCCTATTCTAAATTACTAAAGTTCAAAGCTCTTTTACCTTACCAGCCCTGAACAGGGCCCTTTGCGGGGCATGCCCCAAGAAGTTCAGCTCTTTTGCCTGTAAAAAAAGACATACAATACCCCCCCCCAACATTACAACCCACCACACACATACCCCTAATCTAACCCAAACCCCCCTTAAATAAACCTAACACTAAGCCCCTGAAGATCATCCTACCTTGTCTTCACCTCACCAGGTATCACCGATCCGTCCTGGCTCCAAAATCTTCATCCAACCCAAGCGGTGGCTGGCGATCCATCATCCGGTGGCTGAAGAGGTCCAGAAGAGGCTCCAAAGTCTTCATCCTATCCGGGAAGAAGAGGCGATCCGGACCGGCAACCATCTTGATCCAAGCGGCATCTTCTATCTTCATCCGATGACGACCGGCTCCATCCTGAAGACCTCCACCGCGGACCCATCTTCTTCCGGCGACGTCCAACTGAAGAATGACGGTTCCTTTAAGGGACGTCATCCAAGATGGCGTCCCTCAAATTCCGATTGGCTGATAGGATTCTATCAGCCAATCGGAATTAAGGTAGGAATATTCTGATTGGCTGATGGAATCAGCCAATCAGAATCAAGTTCAATCCGATTGGCTGATCCAATCAGCCAATCAGATTGAGCTTGCATTCTATTGGCTGTTCCGATCAGCCAATAGAATGCGAGCTCAATCTGATTGGCTTCTTCCCGGATAGGATGAAGACTTTGGAGCCTCTTCTGGACCTCTTCAGCCACCGGATGATGGATCGCCAGCCCCCGCTTGGGTTGGATGAAGATTTTGGAGCCAGGACGGATCGGTGATACCTGGTGAGGTGAAGACAAGGTAGGATGATCTTCAGGAGCTTAGTGTTAGGTTTATTTAAGGGGGGTTTGGGTTAGATTAGGGGTATGTTGGTTTTGGGTTGTAATGTTGGGGGGGGTTATTGTATGTTTTTTTTTACAGGCAAAAGAGCTGAACTTCTTGGGGCATGCCCCGCAAAGGGCCCTGTTCAGGGCTGGTAAGGTAAAAGAGCTTTGAACTTTAGTAATTTAGAATAGGGTAGGGCATTTTTTATTTTGGGGGTCTTTGTTATTTTATTAGGGGGCTTAGAGTAGGTGTAATTAGTTTAAAATTGTTGTAATATTTTTCTTATGTTTGTAAATATTTTTTTATTTTTTGTAACTTAGTTCTTTTTTATTTTTTGTACTTTAGTTAGTTTATTTCATTGTAGTTATTTGTAGATATTGTATTTAATTAATGTATTGATAGTGTAGTGTTAGGTTTAATTGTAGGTTATTATAGGTATTTTATTTAATTAATTTAATGATAGTATAGTGTTAGGTTTAATTGTAACTTAGGTTAGGATTTATTTTACATGTAATTTTGTAATTATTTTAACTAGGTAGCTATTAAATAGTTCTTAACTATTTAATAGCTATTGTACCTGGTTAAAATAATTACAAAGTTGCCTGTAAAATAAATATTAATCCTAAAATAGCTACAATGTAATTATAATTTATATTGTAGCTATATTAGGATTTATTTTACAGGTAAGTATTTAGCTTTAAATAGGAATAATTTATTTAATAAGAGTTAATTAATTTTGTTAGATTAAGATTATATTTAATTTAGGGGGGTGTTAGTGTTAGGGTTAGACTTAGCTTTAGGGGTTAATACATTTATTAGAATAGCGGTGAGCTCCGGTCGGCAGATTAGGGGTTAATAATTGAAGTTAGGTGTCGGCGATGTTAGGGAGGGCAGATTAGGGGTTAATACTATTTATTATAGGGTTAGTGAGGCGGATTAGGGGTTAATAACTTTATTATAGTAGTGGTGCGGTCCGCTCGGCAGATTAGGGGTTAATAAGTGTAGGCAGGTGGAGGCGACGTTGAGGGGGGCAGATTAGGGGTTAATAAATATAATATAGGGGTCGGCGGTGTTAGGGGCAGCAGATTAGGGGTACATAAGGATAACGTAGGTGGCGCGCTTTGCGGTCGGCAGATTAGGGGTTAATAAGTGTAGGTAGCTGGCGGCGACGTTGTGGGGGGCAGATTAGGGGTTAATAAATATAATATAGGGGTCGGCGGTGTTAGGGGCAGCAGATTAGGGGTACATAAGGATAACGTAGTTGGCGGTCGGCAGATTAGGGGTTAAAAAAAATGAATCGAGTTGCGGCGAAGTGGGGGGACCTCGGTTTAGGGGTACATAGGTAGTTTATGGGTGTTAGTGTACTTTAGAGTACAGTAGTTAAGAGCTTTATAAACCGGCGTTAGCCCAGAAAGCTCTTAACTACTGACTTTTTTCCTGCGGCTGGAGTTTTGTCGTTAGATTTCTAACGCTCACTTCAGACACGACTCTAAATACCGGAGTTTGGAAAATCCTATTGAAAAGATATGATACGCAATTGACGTAAGGGGATCTGCGGTATGGAAAAGTCGCGGCTGAAAAGTGAGCGTTAGACCCTTTTTTGAGTGACTCCAAATACCGGAGGTAGCCTAAAACCAGCGTTAGGAGCCTCTAACGCTGGTTTTCACGGCTAACGCCAAACTCTAAATCTAGGCCAGAGAGTATTAAAACAAAGTATTAAATACTAATAAAAAATATACCTAATGCATTAAAATATTTTCTTGTTGTACAGTTGTTTGCACATAACAATGTGTTTAAAATATTGTTAAATGCAGCTCTTCAACAGCAGTACACTGACAATCCTGAACTAAACATGGTGAACCAGCCATGAGCAATAAATGTGCACAGCTGTCAATCACTGGCCATGCTTTGGAGAAGTTTATTGGATATCAAGAAGTGACTTTGGGGTCTATCTATCAAGCTCCGAATGGAGCTGGAGGGCCAGAAACCGCTGCTCCATAACCCTGTTCGCCTGCTCTGAGCAGGCCGACAGACATCGCCGGAATTCAACCCGATCGAGTACCCCCCTGCTGGTGGCAGATTGGCCGTGAGTCTGCAGGGGGCGGCGTTGCACCAGCAGCTCACTCGTAAAAAATGTTCTAACTCACAAGAGCAGTTTCTTATTCCTGTTTTATGCCTCATTAAATTAAGGAAAGTGTCTAAGTGGGGCTGCAGGCCATTGGTCTGATCTGAGGTCTGATGTAGGCATGTGGATGTGGGGCTACGAGGCCAGGGGTCCCTCTAAGGTCTAACACTGGTATGAGGTTGCCCAGTGCTGTAGGGCTATGGGTCTGATCTGAGGTTTCATGTGGGTATTGAGATGACAGGGGTTTCTGGTTCTATTCAAAGATCTTATGTGGGCGCATGGTTGACAGAAACTGCAGAACCGTGAGGAGTGATCTGACGTTACATATGAGCATATGGCTTATAGCACTATGGGTCTGATTATCAGTATTGTCCAGTGATTTTGTTGAAGACACCTGGCAACCATATCTGCACATTACAGCCACAATGTTCCTTATTAACCAAAAAGTGCACAATAAAGCCTCAATATAGTGAAAATGTATCAATGAATCCCAGATGGTTTAAAGTAATATATATATATATATAGAGAGAGAGAGACAAAGAGAAGAGCACTCCAAAGGTCTTGAATAAATAAAAGGTCACTTTAATTGTGAACGTTTTTTAGTCAAAACCGACCCGTCCTCAGACAAAACTGTTTGTCTGAGGACGGGTCAGTTTTGACACGAAAACGTTCACAATTAAAGTGACCTTTTGTTTATTCAAGACCTTTGGAGTGCTCTTCTCTCTGGCTCTACATTTACCTTTTGCAGCACCCAAGGCTGTTGTATCACAAATCTGGAGTGCACATTGTCTGGGATTTATATATATATTGTAGTGAACAGTCAGTATACTTGTATAGAAATGTCTTATGTAAGAGTAATCACAGACTGGTCCACAGGGAAGCATATATATCCAGCTATAAAACTCCTCAAAAAGTATACATTTTGTTTTCACTCTATACGTGGCATTAAATTACATGAACTGTCCCACTGTTGGAAATGTACAGCTAATATTGAAATGAATCATGGTATATATATACATATATATATATAATTCCCAAGTATCAGCACTCACTGTTCCTTATAGTCAGCTGCGGGGTGCAATCCAGATAATATTAAGAATAATCAGTCTAAAAGATGCACTCGCCGTGTTGCAAAAATGTATTCAAAATGAGTGAACGTCTTCAGAGTCCTGTGAAAAAAAATCACTCATTATGTATATATATATATATATATATATATATATATATATATATACACACACACAGAAAAAGCAGACTCCAAAGGTCTTTTCAAATGTGCAGTAGTCACTTTTATTAGCGTATAAAAGTGACTACTGCACATTTGAAAAGACCTTTGGAGTGCGCTTTTTCTGGATATTATATTATATATATATATATATATATATATATATATATATATATATATATATATATATATATATATATAACGCTATTGAGATAAAGAAGTATGAAATTCCTAAATATGTAACTCAAATATACTTTTACTCCCTACTGCGGATGTAGACAATGGCTACAAAAATAGGGGCTCATTCCTTATGGATGGAGAAGTCCTTATGTCTCAACGTATAATAATATGCCTAATCCGGCTGCATGTTCTAATATTAGGCAAACGGCAGACCAGCTGAGAAAATCAGTGTTCTGAATGTATTATAAATGATGTTACAATTCGTTGGTATACAATGTAATGAATAATTTGCAAACTGATGTTTCAATTTCACTGCCAATAGAATGCGGGCTGATTGGATCAGCCAATAGGATCCAAATTCAATCCTATTGACTGATTGCATCAGCCAATAGGATTTTTTCTACCTTAATTCCAATTGGCTAATAGAATTCTATCAGCCAATCAGAATCTAAGGGACGCCATCTTAGATGACGTCACTTAAAGGAACTATCATTCAGTAAGAAGACTTCGTTTGAAGAGGATGCTCTGCGCCGGATGTCTTGAAGATGGGCCCGCTCCGTGTCGGATGGATGAAGATAGAAGATGCCGTCTGGATGAAGACTTCTGCCCGTCTGGAGGACCACTTCGCCCGGTTGGATGAAGACTTTTGCCGCTTCCTTGAGGATGGATGTCCGGTCTTCAGAACAGTAAGTTGATCTTCAGGGGGTTAGTGTCATTTTTTTAAGGGTGTATTGGGTGGGTTTTATTTTTTAGATTAGGGTTTGGGCTGCAAAAGAGCTAACTGCCCTTTTAAGGGCAATGCCCATCCAAATGCCCTTTTCAGGGCAATGGGGAGCTTAGTTTTTTTAGATAGTATTTTTTTGGGGGGTTGGTTGTGTGGGTGGTGGGTTTTACTGTTGGGGGGTTGTTTGTTTTTTGTTTACAGGTAAAAGAGCTGATTACTTTGGGGCAATGCCCCGCAAAAGGCCCTTTTAAGGGCTATTGGTAGTTTAGGCTAGGGTTTTTTTTTATTTTGGGCGGGTTTTTTTTTATTTTGATAGGGCTATTAGATTAGGTGTAATTAGTTTAAATATCTTGTAATTTGTTTATTATTTTCTGTAATTTAGTGGGGGGGTTTGTACTTTAGCTAATTTAATTTAATTTATTTAATTGTTGTTAATGTAGTTAATTTATTTAATTATAGTGTAGTGTTAGGTGTTATTGTAACTTAGATTAGGTTTTATTTTACAGGTACTTTTGTATTTATTTTAGCTAGGTAGTTATTAAATAGTTAATAACTATTTAATAACTATTCTACCTAGTTAAAATAAATACAAACTTGCCTGTGAAATAAAAATAAACCCTAAGCTAGATACAATGTAACTTTTAGTTATATTGTAGCTAGCTTAGGGTTTATTTTACAGGTAAGTATTTAGTTTTAAATAGGAATAATTTAGTTAATGATAGTAATTTTATTTAGATTTATTTAAATTAAATTAAAGTTAGGGGGTGTTAAGGTTAGGGTTAGACTTAGGTTTAGGCGTTAATACATTTAGTATAGTGGCAGCAACGTTGGGGGCGGCAGATTAGGGGTTAATAAATGTAGGTAGGTGGCGGCAATGTTAGGGATGGCAGATTAGGAGTTAATAATATTTAACTAGTGTTTGCGAGCCGGGAGTGTGGCGGTTTAGGGGTTAATATGTTTATTATAGTTGTGGCGATGTCCGGAGCGACAGATTAGGGGTTACAAATTTTATTTTAGTGTTTGCGATGCGGGAGGGCCTCGGTTTAGGGGTTAATAGGTAGTTTATGGGTGTTAGTGTACTTTTTAGCGCTTTAGTTATGAGTTTTATGTTACGGCGTTGTACCATAAAACTCCTAACTACTGACTTTTAAATGCGTTAGGACTCTTGACAGGGTAGGGTGTACCGCTCACTTTTTGGCCTCCCAGGACAGACTCGTAATACCGGCGCTATGGAATTCCCATAGAAAAAAAGACTTTACGAAGTTTACGTAAGTTGTTTTGCGGTAAGGCCAAAAAAGTGTGCAGTGACCCTAAACCTGCAAGACTTGTAATACCAGCGGGCATAAAAAAGCAGCTGTTACAGAAGCATTAGTTATTCTGTTGTGAAGAGCTTATTTCCCAGCAGCAATGCCTGAACCAGCAAGCCAGCGCCTAAGAAGGGCTCCAAGAAAACTGTAACAAGTTTCATTTCATAAAGAGTTAACTCTTTTTTTTCAGCTTTTAGAAACTATTGTCTAATCACCTCTGGAGCCAGACTGCTAATTGATAAGATGAACTTGTAAACTTGTTATCTTAAGTACTGTAATCCTATTGTGGCCTGTCAAAGGACAGTGCTCTCTATCTAAATGTGTGATGGGGGATTTTGTGCTTCCCCCACTCTCCCCCTGGGAGTGCCCTGTGTGCATGTAACCTTAATAAAAAGCAGGCTGGGCATCCCAGTCCTGAGTTCTTGTTTGACCCTCAATCGCAGCGTTGACTCGTTTTTGTGGGCAGAAGGGTATCCTAGCTGTACTGCAGCTAAGGGAGATTATTCTATATTTGCGAGACTCATATAGAATACTATGGAAAGCAGCTTCTCCCCTCTTTAGCAATAGGGATCCAGGCTACTAAGCGGTCCATCTCTCAGCGAGACTAAGGGTAACCGTAACATTTGGCGGCAGCGGCGGGATTTTCCTGGATTTCCTAGGAGAGGTACAGAACGGATGGAGAGCGCTTACGAAAAATTGAAGCGTACAACCCTAAAGGATTTACTTGAAAGCAGAGGGGGGTACGCCAGCAACCGGCCGAGGAGAGAGCTGATCGCAGAATTGACCGAACTGGATCAGAGCTTCACAATGGCGGAAACACCGACCACGATTAGTGACGAAAAAACCAGGATTGTTCGGGAAAGGCTCTCATTATACGGGCCGAACCCCTCCATGGAATTGGTACAGCAGTTGATGGCGGAGGCGGACGAGGATATACGAGAGACTCGAGCCCACGAACTCAACCTAGCGAACGCACACCGCAATGCTGAAGCCCCGCAGGTAATCATCCCTGTCGAAAATGCTGGGAGGCCCAAGATACCCTATGCGGCATTTCGACCCTTCCTAGAGAGCAAGACAGGGATTGATGAATATTTGGCGGACTTCGAAAGGCAATGTGCCCTGCACCAGATTCCCAACAGAGAGTGGCCCACGATATTGTCTGGGAAACTATCCGGGCGAGCCCTGGAAGCCTTTCGTACTCTGGGTGCTGAGGAAGTGACACAGTATGAGCTAGTTAAGGAGACACTGTTGCGACGGTACGCTGTAACTCCGGACACGTATCGCCGACAGTTTCGGGGCACGGAAAAGAAGCCTAACGATACCCATATGGAATGGGCGCACCGAATGCGGAGAGCGGCAAATCACTGGCTGAGCGGAAGTAAAGCGGTGACTGGGGAGGAAATTTTACAATTGTTTCTCTTAGAACATTTTTATAATGGCATGGAACAGCAAGGGAAGGAATGGCTGCGAGACAGGCGGCCTTCTACCTTAGAAGAAGCAGCCAAATTGGCCGATGAACATTATGACTCCCGTCTTCACGAACCCATGAACTACCGAGCTCCAGCACGGGTCGAACCCAGAGAGGTTTACCGTGCACCCCCTCGTGCTGAATTCCGAGCCCCGGTGCCCACAGGGCCCGTCCGACACTCAGGACCACCCAATAACAGCTCTGAGCGTCCCAGACCGACTTGCCACCGATGCAAGCAACCAGGGCATTTCATGGCTAGCTGCCCCCTTAATACGCACCAGACACCCAGGAATTACAATTACCCCTCTGGGTCCTATCGTCCGGCCCGGGCCCTCTGTGTTAACCAAGAGGCCCCTATGGAGGGATATGTGGGGCCGCTTCACGAGGCAGACCCTGTATATGCTGCCTCAGATAACCGCCAGCACCATCGGCAGAGGGTATGGCTCGAGGGGCGATCTACCGAGGGATTGCGAGACACAGGGGCTACTATCACGCTGGTACAGAGTCATTTGGTGCCAGAGCACAAGCGATCCGGACAGACTGTGGCCGTTAGAGTGGCGGGGGGGGATGTGTACAAAATTCCAACAGCTAAAGTGCATCTTGATTGGGGAGCGGGAAAGGGGGCTGTGAACGTGGGCCTAATGGATAATTTACCTGCCGAAGTACTACTGGGCAACGATTTGGGCCCCATGACTTCTGCCTATGCTCCAGTATGCAACAACGAGGCGGACCCAGTGACTACACGGGCCCAAGCCCGGACGGAGCGAGAGCTCTCACCAGTGCGGGAGACACAGGTAAGACCTACCCCGACCTTGCCTGACAGGTTAGGCCCCATACCCTGGGACACCCCAGATGCCTTCGAGGCAGAGTCTAAGACTGACCCGACCTTACAAAAGTACCGGGAACGAGCAGAGACCGGAGGGGGCAGGGCAGATAACGAAACATTCTTATGGGAAAAAGGGAAACTATACCGCTGGACAGAGAAAAGGGGACAGCGTAGGCGACAGCTGGTAGTGCCCCACAAATACCGTCAAGAAATCCTCAAAATAGGCCACGACATCCCCTTAGCAGGCCACCTAGCCGTTACCCGTACCCTACACCGCATTACTCACACGTTCTTTTGGCCAGGGGTGCACGCTGACGTTAGAACTTACTGTAACACCTGCGATGTGTGTCAACGAGTAGGAAGGCGAGGCGATCACCCTAAAGCCCAGCTAGTAAATATGCCCATTGTAGAGGAACCCTTCAGCCGGGTTGCTATTGACCTAGTGGGACCACTGGCTACCCCTAGTCCCTCCGGTAAGCGATACATTCTTACCGTAGTGGACTACGCTACCAGGTACCCAGAGGCTGTCGCCCTATCCAACATACAAGCGGATACGGTAGCGAATGCACTAGTACAGGTGTTCTCCCGGGTAGGATTTCCAAAAGAAATCCTATCCGACCGAGGCACCCAATTTACGGCTGAATTGACCCAACAACTCTGGCAGGTTTGCAAAATTAAGTCCCTCCTAAGCTCCCCATACCACCCCCAGACGAACGGGCTGTGTGAGAGGTTCAATGGGACCCTCAAGCAAATGCTCAAGACGTTCACTCAGGAATACCGAGACTGGGAACGCTTCCTGCCGCACCTCCTATTTGCTTATCGGGAGGTGCCCCAGGAAACGACAGGGTTCTCTCCCTTCGAGTTGCTCTACGGAAGAAAGGTACGGGGACCCCTAAACCTGATCCGGGAGCACTGGGAGGGAGAGATGGAGGCTGACGGTGTCCCAATTGTGCCATACGTGCTGGAACTCAGGGACCGAATGGAGCAATTAGCCAAATCCGTGCGGGCTAATCTCCAGTTGGCCCAGAGAAGACAGAAAGTATGGTACGATCGGGGGGCCCGAAAGAGAATCTTCACCATAGGACAAAAGGTGTTAGTACTTAAGCCGGTGAAGACAGACAAATTGCAGGCGTCCTGGCAGGGTCCCTACCAGATCGTAGAGAAAAGGGGAGACACCACTTATGTGATAGCTAGCTGCCACGACAACAATCTTAGAAAGACATTCCATGTAAACATGCTCAAGGAATATTTTGAGCGACCAGAGAACGTGACGGCCGTATGTTGTTCCCCTCAGGAAGACCCCGACAGTTTACCCATTCCAGACCTATTAGAAAAGAGCCTCCCCACAGGTATAGTGGCGCAGGTTCAGATAGGGGACCGACTTAGCCCCACTGAAAGGGAGCAGCTCAACCAACTCCTCCAGTCCAAACACCTCACCTTCTCCCCGAAGCCAGGGTACACTACTTTAACCACCCACCAGGTAGATACTCCGGGACAAGCTCCCTTGCGCCAGGCTCCGTACCGAATCCCCGAAGCAGTTAGGGCAGGAATGAAGAAGGAGATCGATGAGATGCTCCAGCTCAGGGTAATTGAGCCCTCCGATAGTCCCTGGGCCTCCCCAGTTGTCTTGGTGCCCAAGAAAGATGGGACCACCCGGTTCTGCGTAGACTATCGGAGGCTCAATGAAAATACCGTGACGGACGCTTACCCTATGCCCAGGGTAGACGAGCTACTCGATCGTATAGCCAGGGGAAATTACCTGACCACTATTGACCTCTGCAAAGGTTACTGGCAGATTCCCCTGGCCCCGGAGGCTATCCCCAAGTCGGCATTCGTCACCCCATTCGGCTTATATCAGTTTAGGGTAATGCCGTTTGGGATGAAGAATGCCCCAGCTACATTCCAGCGCTTGGTGGATAGGCTCCTGGATGGCTTCCAGAGTTTTGCTTGCGCCTACCTGGACGACATAGCGATCCACAGTGAGTCCTGGGAGGACCACTTAGCTCATGTGGGAATGGTTCTGGATCAGATCCGGGCTGCTGGCCTGACTCTGAAGCCAGAAAAATGCCACTTTGGGATGGCCGAGGTACAGTACCTGGGTCACCGGGTGGGGTGTGGAAAGCAGCGACCAGAGCCGGCCAAAATAGAAGCTGTCGCCAATTGGCCCACCCCCATCACTAAGACTCAGGTCCTAGCCTTCCTGGGCACGGCAGGGTACTATAGACGGTTCGTACCAGACTACAGCACACTTGCCAAACCCCTGACTGACTTGACCAAGAAGAACTTACCTCGACAGGTCCTGTGGTCTCCCCACTGTGAAACGGCTTTCCAGGCTCTCAAAAATGCTCTAATTAACGCTCCTGTCTTGGCGGCCCCAGCCCTTAACAAACGTTTTATCGTCCATACAGATGCTTCCATGTTCGG
Source organism: Bombina bombina (assembly GCF_027579735.1). NCBI lineage: Eukaryota > Metazoa > Chordata > Amphibia > Anura > Bombinatoridae > Bombina > Bombina bombina. The sequence goes on along the minus strand of NC_069499.1, from coordinate 1,428,204,567 downwards.
GCTGGGAGCTGTCCTCAGCCAAGTAGGCGAAGATGGAGGGGAGCATCCAGTTGCCTACATCAGCCGGAAGCTCCTGCCCCGCGAAGTCAGCTATGCAGCGGTCGAAAAGGAGTGTTTGGCTTTGGTGTGGGCATTAAAGAAATTGACTCCCTATTTATATGGTCAGGAGTTCACTCTGGTCACCGACCATAACCCGTTGGTGTGGCTGAACCGGGTCTCTGGAGATAACGGCAGGCTATTACGTTGGAGCTTATCGTTGCAAACCTTCAATTTCACCATTACTTACAGACCTGGGAAACAGAATGGCAACGCCGACGGGTTGTCCAGACAAACCGACCTCAGCCCCGCATAACCAGCGGTCTGGACAGCCTTAGTCTGCCCCGAAAAGGGGTCAGACCGTGTCTGCCAGAGTGTTCCACAGAAAGGGAGCAATGTTACAGAAGCATTAGTTATTCTGTTGTGAAGAGCTTATTTCCCAGCAGCAATGCCTGAACCAGCAAGCCAGCGCCTAAGAAGGGCTCCAAGAAAACTGTAACAAGTTTCATTTCATAAAGAGTTAACTCTTTTTTTTCAGCTTTTAGAAACTATTGTCTAATCACCTCTGGAGCCAGACTGCTAATTGATAAGATGAACTTGTAAACTTGTTATCTTAAGTACTGTAATCCTATTGTGGCCTGTCAAAGGACAGTGCTCTCTATCTAAATGTGTGATGGGGGATTTTGTGCTTCCCCCCCTCTCCCCCTGGGAGTGCCCTGTGTGCATGTAACCTTAATAAAAAGCAGGCTGGGCATCCCAGTCCTGAGTTCTTGTTTGACCCTCAATCGCAGCGTTGACTCGTTTTTGTGGGCAGAAGGGTATCCTAGCTGTACTGCAGCTAAGGGAGATTATTCTATATTTGCGAGACTCATATAGAATACTATGGAAAGCAGCTTCTCCCCTCTTTAGCAATAGGGATCCAGGCTACTAAGCGGTCCATCTCTCAGCGAGACTAAGGGTAACCGTAACAGCAGCGTTAGGACCTTTTAACGCTGCTTTTTTACCCTAACACACAACTCGTAATCTAGCCAAATGACTATGTCCCTTTAAGGAAAGTATTTAACATAATTTAATACTATAACGGCTTTTATTCTGTCATTTGAATCTTTATCTCTTATATAAAATATCCTCAGAAACATCTATTTCTTTTGCAATATGCTGTTTTTTCCCCTCTTGTTAACATCTATATCTATCTCACATGCTTTATGGTATAAACATAATCATCTGATAAAAAAATCTGAGTTTCTGGTGACAAATCTTAGAAAATCAAAGAGACAGATAAAGGATTAGAAAAAGGACAATCGCAATGACACTAAAAAAATAGGATAAAAAAAACTATGGGCTAGATTACAAGTGGAGCACAAACTATCGATTTCGCAAAAATGATATTTGCGCTCCACTTAGTAATACCAGCGCAGACGCAAATGTGCGCTGGAATTACAAGTTAGCAGCAATGCGAACGCAACCTCATGTTTACCTTACACGGAAGCATTGCGCTCACAAGAGCGTGCTTCCATAGGCTCAAATGGGAGCCTTGTTCTCATGCTGTAAGACACGCCATGAGAATATAGCGCAGTGAAGGAGGTAAGTTACGAAGCGATGGGCAGCAAATTTAAATATATATGTATATGCTTATATATTACATATTTATGTGTATATACACATATTAACACACACACATATATATATATATATATATATATATATACTTCCAAATAGGGTAAGCACCGTCTTACATTTTTAACAGCAGACAGGGTGCACTTCCTCAGCAGCATAGAGAACCAATTCACAAAAAAGGCACTCCCTGGTCTTTATATACAAAGTACAAAGAGACATAACGTGTTGGAGGGAGTGTGTGGGGAAGGGCACTTTTACCCACATTTGGTGGGATTGTCCTAGGCTAGATCAGTTTTGGACGGAGATTCTGAGCCACATCAGAATAGCCATGGGGAAAGCATTACAGAACAGCACTAAGAGACTCCTGTTTCTCGCATTATCTAACAGACGGCTAGATTACGAGCTTTGCGGTATGAGTGAAAAAGCAGCGTTAAGGCTTATAACACTGCTTTTTCACTACTGCTGGTATTACGAGTCTTGCAGGTTTAGGGACACTGCACACTTTTTTGGCCTTAACGCAAATTAACTTACGCAATTTGCGTATAGTCTTTTTTCAATGGGTCTTCCTTTGCGCCGGTATTACGAGTCTGCCTGGGAGGCCAAAAAGTGAGCAGTACACCCTATACCGCCAAGATTCGTAACGCAATCTAAAGTCAGTAGTTATGAGTTTTATGCTACAATGCCGTAACATAAAACTCATAACTAAAGTGCTAAAAAAGTACACTAACACCCATAAACTACCTATTAACCCCTAAAATAAAATGATTAACCCCTAATCTGCCACTCCGGACATCACCTCCACTATAATAAACATATTAACCCCTAAACCGCCACACTCCCGCATTGCAAACACTAGTTAAATATTACTAACCTCTAATCTGCCACCCCTAGCATCGCCGCAACCTACCTACATTTATTAACCTCTAATCTGCCGCCCCCAACATCGCCGCCACTATACTACATTTATTAACCCCTAAACCTAAGTCTAACCCTAACACCCCCTAACTTAAATATAATTAAAATAAATCTAAATAAAACATACTATTAATAACTAAATAATTCCTATTTAAAACTAAATACTAATAGTTACATTGTATCTAGCTTAGGTTTTATTTTTATTTCACAGACAAGTTTGTATTTATTTTAACTAGGTAGAATAGTTACTAACTACCTAGCTAAAATAAATACAAATTTACCTGTAAAATAAAACCTAACCTGTCTTACAATAAAACCTAACCTTTCACTACAATTAAATACATTACCTAAATTAAATACAATTACCTAAATTACAAAAAAAGCAAACACTAAATTACACAAAATCAAAATAAAAAAAGAAATTATCACATATTTAAACTAATTACACCTAATCTAATAGCCCTATCAAAATAAAAAAGCCCCCTCAAAATTAAAAAAACCCTAGCCTAAACTAAACTACCATTGCCCCAAAGAAATCAGCTCTTTTACCTGTAAATAAAAATACAAAAACCCGCCAACAGTAAAACTCACCACCCACAAAACCAACCCCCACAGAAACCTAATCTAAAACAACCTAAGCTCCCTATTGCCCTGAAAAGGGCATTTGGATGGGCATTGCCCTTAAAAGGGCATTTAGCTCTTTTTCAATTGCCCAAACCCGTAATCTAAAAATAAAACCCACCCAATAAGCCCTTAAAAAAGCCTAACACTAACCCCCGAAGATCCACTTACTGACGTCATCAAATGCATCGCCAATAGGAATTTTTCACCTTTAATTCTGATTCTATCAGCCAATCAGAATTCAAGGGATGCCATCTTGGATGACGTCAGTTAAAGGAACATTCATTCGGGAAGAAGACTTCGTTTGAAGAGGATGCTCCGCGCCGGATGTCTTGAAGATGGACCCGCTCCGCGCCGGATGGATGAAGATAGAAGATGCCGTCTGGATGAAGACTTTTGCCCGTCTGGAGGACCACTTCTGCCGGCTTGAATAAAGACTTCTCCTGGCTTCGTTGAGGACTTCTTGCCGCTTCGCTGAGGACTTCTCCCGGCTTCATTGAGGATGGATGTCCGGTCCTCAAAAATGTAAGTGGATCTTCGGGGGTTAGTGTTAGGTTTTTTTAAGGGTTTTTTGGTGGGTTTTAGTTTTAGATTAGGGCTTTTGGGCTGAAAAAGAGCTAAATGCCCTTTTAAGGGCAATGCCCATAAAAATGCCCTTTTCAGGGAAATGGGGAGCTTAGGTTTTTTTAGTTAGGATTTTATTTGGGGGGTTGGTTGTGTGGGTGGTGGGTTTTACTGTTGGGGGGTTGTTTGTATTTTATTTACAGGTAAAAGAGCTGATTTCTTTGGGGCAATGCCCTGCAAAAGGCCCTTTTAAGGGCTATTGGTAGTTTAGTTTAGGCTAGTGTTTTTTTTATTTTGGGGGGCTTTTTTTATTTTGCTAGGGCTATTAGATTAGGTGTAATTAGTTTAAATATCTGATCATTTCTTTTTTATTTTGTGTAATTTAGTGGGGGGTTTTGTAATTTAGGTAATTGTATTTTATTTAGGTAATTTATTTAATGTAGTGTAAGGTTAGGTGTTAGTGTAACTCAGGTTAGGTTTTATTTTACAGGTAAATTTGTATTTATTTTAGCTAGGTAGTTAGTAAATAGTTAATAACTATTTAGTAACTATTCTTCCTAGTTAAAATAAATACAAACTTGCCTGTAAAATAAAAATAAACCCTAAACTTGCTACAATGTAACTATAAGTTATATTGTAGCTAGCTTAGGGTTTATTTTACATGTAAGTATTTAGTTTTAAATAGGAATTATTTAGTTATTAATAGTATGTTTTATTTAGATTTATTTTAATTGTATTTAAGTTAGGGGGTCTTAGGGTTATGGTTAGACTTAGGTTTAGGGTTTAATAACTTTAGTATAGTGGCGACGACGTTGGGGGCGGCAGATTAGGGGTTAATAAATGTAGGTAGGTTGCGGCAATGTTAGGGATGGCAGATTAGGGGTTAATAATATTTAACTAGTGTTTGCGATGCGGGAGTGCGGCGGTTTAGGGGTTAATATGTTTATTATAGTGGCGGCGATGTCCGGAGTGGCAGATTAGGGGTTAAAAAGTATAATGTAGGTGTCAGCGATATCGGGGGCAGCAGATTAGGGGTTAATAAGTGTAAAATTAGGGGTGTTTAGACTCGGGTTCATGTTAGGGTGTTAGGTGTAAACATAAATTTAGTTTCCCCATAGGAATCAATGGGGCTGCGTTACTGAGCTTTACACTGCTTTATTGCAGGTGTTAGACTTTTTCTCAGCCGGCTCTCCCCAATGATGTCTATGGGGAAATGGGGAACGAGTACGTAAAAACAGCTCACCGCTGATTTCAGCAGCGCTGGTATTGGAGTGCGGTATGGAGCTCAGTTTTGCTCTACGCTCACTTCTTGCCTGTTAACGCAGGGTTTTTAAAAACCTGTAATACCAGCGCTGTAGGAAAGTGAGCGGTGACAATAACGTGCAAGTTAGCACCGCACCAGTCATAACGCAAAACTCGTAATCTAACCCTTAGAAAGTAAAGCAAGCGGGGCGCTATGGTTATTCATGCTGAGTGGTACAAAGATGCTGATCCCGAAGTACTGGAAAACTAAGTCGACACCAACAGTGGAGGAGTGGAGGAGACAGGTTGACATTCTATTACATCTAGAAAGGTACCACCACATGCAGAATGACACGTTAAACATGCACAAAATTGCAGTGGAAGGAATGCATAACACGCCGGGTTTGAATAATAAGGGGGAAAAAGGCTGACTGCAACATAGGTTAAAACAATAGGCACACCTGGGGAGAGGGGGAGAGAGAGGGGGGAGGCACGCAATGTATCTTTGGTTATGTTTCTTTGAATTGTTAACAGCTGAAAGTCAAGTTAAACGTGAATAATTTGTTATGCAATTTTCATTATCCTTTGATCCAAAAAGTGAGAGTGGTGCCGCCAGACGCATTATGCACTCAAAGACATCGAATTTAAGGAATCAATTAAAACAACCATACATGGGCATTTTGTGACAACCAGGAAAAAAAGTTTGTTAAACAAGGCACTGTGTGCCGATATTTTGAACATTTCATGTAACCAGAAAAAAATTAAAAAATATGTTATATGTTTGTACACTGTTCAATAAAGCTCTTTGAACCCCCCCCCAAAAAAAAAGAGACATAACGTTTTGGTGCTTCCCACGCACCTTTGTCAAATTTCACGTAATGGTTCACATAAGATGAACCTGAAAACAATTATCCCACTATGCACCTACCAGCATTAAATACCTGAAATGCCGGTCCCATAGGACTCACGCTGCCCACCGCTATGACATCATCACCATCCCACCCCACGGGACACTCCATCAGCTGCGGGCATGCGCAGTCCGTTGCCATGGAGACCAAATAACAAAACACTGTGGTAACATATAAACCATATCGATCGGGTAGCATTGCGGCGCAACATCCAAGCAGACTAGAAGGCAACATGTGCCATAATGTACATAATATATACCACCAATTATATATACTCATATCAGCATTTGTGTATATAAAGTCAAATTATGTCAGTGCACATAAATGCCATCATGTATAACCCAAACAAGGATATCATTAGGGATAAACAATCCCATTACATAAACGTACACTGACATGACTGAATTGTTGATACCGCTGTGATGTCCGACCCATCCCTTAAAATATATATACACAGCCCATAAAAAAACATTAATTAGAGCAATTCTTGTGCATCACACAGGCCCCATGAATGAATCTATCATATTTACACTTTAGACTATCAATTAATAAATGGCCCTTCATTGCCTCTTGGAATGTGGATAGAAACCCATGGGTACCCACTAGAGCGTACATTCATGTGGATCCTCATAAGGTATTTCTCAGATGTATGTAAAGCCACTTTACACAGACTTTTATCATTGGTGGATTATTCATATATCCTCAATAGAATGGTCTGTAATCCAGTATTGAGACCCCTTGGTACAAGTGTATCCATCATGTAGATCCACTTGGATTCAAGTTGCAAGAGCTTTTGAGCCCTATCACCACCCCTGATGAGCGGGGGAACATAATCAATGATCATAGATCGCAGGCTTGAAATATTATGATTATGCTTGGCAAAGTGGTTCACCACTGGCTGCTCCGAATCACCATTTTTCAGTGCTTCCCTAATGGCACACCGATGGTTGGCCATTCTATCCCTGAAAGATGTGGTCATCTTTCCAATATATACCAGAGAACATGGGCAGGTTAACATGTAGACAACATGCGTGCTTGTTCACGTCAGCCTGTGATAGATTACGTACCATTTGTTGTTATGAGGGTGTTGGAATGTTGATCCCCTTAGCATGCTGTTGCATGTTATGCAGTTTCCACATGTAAAACCGCCCTTTTTATGGGTTTGAGCCATGTCTCTTTCATATAACATTGGATCGGATCCATTTTTACCAAGATGTCTCTTAGATTATGCGCTCTGCGATATACTGTCCTTGGTGGTTTCATCATGTGGCAAGGCAGAGTCAGATCGGATTCTAATAGAGCCCAATTTTGGCACACTGATTTAGCCAAAACTGTATGCCTGGGGGCATAGGTGATAACAAAATCCAGTTGCTGTCTTTCTCCCTTGGGAATCACCTTTTTCTTCACTTTTATTTAACGGAGTACTCAATAGCCTTTCTTTAATATTTTTTAATAATATTTAATATTCTTCCATAGCCCCTGGACACCAATCTCTCTTCCATTTCCATAAGTTGCTTGTTCCTAGTGGGTACCTCACTGTTATTGTGGATGACTCGTGTGAGCTGCGAAGTGATAATCCCAGTTTTTTTATGCCTGGGATTGAAACTTGTAGCAAGAAGAGAATTACGATCTGCCGGCTTGGTATATAGGGAGGTGCCAAATTGGCATCCATCACATGCATCAATTTTATAGATATTCAAATCCAAAAAGTGTATAGTAGATTCACTATATTCCAGTTTAAATCGTATGGGACATTCCATGGAATTCAAATATGACACCCACCTCAGCAATTCCTCCTTATCACCTCTCCAAATCAAAAACACATTGTCAATGTACCTAGTAGAATACCTGATGTGGGGGTGAATACATTTCTGCATCACTTCAGACTCATACCAAGCCATATAGAGGTTAGCATAAGTGGGTGCCATGTATGAACCCATGGCTGTCCCAGACACTTGCAAATAATAGTAGGTCTCAAACTTGAAATCATTTTTTTCCAAGCATATAATCAATAATTTGCACAAAAATTCAACTGGTGGACTTGTATATAGTGGATTCCCTGTCACCATGGACCTGACAGCACTGACACCACCATTATGAGGGATGGCGGTGTACAGGCTGTCTACGTCCAAGGTCACAAGAATATCATTAGTATGTAAATCATCATAATCCTTCAGTACCTTTATTTAGACTAGGTGAGTCCTAAATATATGCGGGGGGTACCCTTAGTCACAGGTTGCAAAAAAAGTCAATATATATTGCTAAGATTGATAATAGGGAATCTCTGGCAGACACAATAGGTCTGCCAAGAGGGTCCACTAAAGTTTACGGACCTTAGGCAATAAATACAACACTGGTATGTTAGGAAATGGTGTAGAGAAAAATGACAATTCTTGTTCGGTTAATATATTTGCCTCAAAACCTCTCTTCAGGTAATCATCAATAGTTTTCTTAAAACTTATTGTGGGGTCTAAAGGCCTCACGACATACATCTCACCAATGACACCAATTCCGATAAATGCGGAATTCCACAGGGGGCTTATCCCGAACGAAGGGTACTCCCCTGACACAGGCCCAACTATACCGTTCACTTACCTGACTGAGGGAGGAAAATTGAAACTCAGACCGCAACTTACAGAACTAGCCGGTGGAGCCTTCTCCCGATGGCTAAAATATGCTCAAATAACACATTTACTAGGCCCTTCACCCCATAAACAGGATTTATTGAGGGAACTGATGAAATTTGAAAGACTCTGTCTGGAGGGAGTGACGCCCAGAGGTTCACTGTCCATCACTAAAAGACTGTTAGATGACACCCTTACCCTACCCACATCTTCATATATCTCTCACTGGCAAACTGACTTAGGAATTTCTATACCCAAAGAGCAATGGGATAACATATGTTATAACTCTGCCAAGTCCTCCTCCTCCCCCAGAATATTGGAGCTTAACCACAAAGTTCTGTTTAGATGGTATCTTACCCCTGACAGGCTTAAACGAATATATCCTCAATCTAATGCTACATGTTGGAGAGGTTGCGGATCTCCGGGCACAATGGCCCATATCTGGTGGCACTGCCCGAAACTACTCCCATTTTGGGAAGACATTGCTCACAATTTGAAAACTATCATGGGAGAACAATTTGAATTGCCCCCAACCACAGCCCTTCTAAACTATAAACCAAAGAAAATATGCAAAATAAAATGGAAACTCCTACAATATAGCTTAAACGGAGCCAAATTACTTATTGCACGCAAGTGGAAGTCTGCCCAGATCCCAACTCGGCAGGAATGGCTGCATAGCACATCAGAGCTACTAGAGATTGAAGAATACGCACACTTAAAGAATGGTAGTCTTGACTTTTACCATAACATACAATTTTACTGGCAGACCCTCCTACATTCATAGACAGCCTAATAGACTCTGCAGCTTTGGGGTGGGCCGCCCCGTCTGGATCAACTCTCCAAATTATCAAATTATCAAGTCTTCCCTTTCTCCTTTTCTTCTTCGCCCTTTCCCCTTTCTCTATTCCCATCTCTCTTTTTGTTCCTCTTTCTTTTCTCTCTTCCTTTTTCCTTCTTGTTTTTGCTCGTATGGGCACATGTTTTGAAATGTTATGGTTCCCATGTTGTTTATGTTTGTGGGGAGTGCACTTTCTCTGCAAGGATACCAGATGGAGAAGTAAATGTTACATTGAACTGTTGAAAAGCCAGGTAATGAGTGGTATGTATCATTACTAACTTAAACGAACTACTCCTTTTCAGCACCGTGCCTGCTAATAGTATCTGACGCTTGGGGTGCTTCCCCAATCACTAGTACTATCAAAGACTCTCTCTCAATGGATAAAGCCCCCCTAACCGTCTGTGTAATACTGTTTATTCACATGATTTATCTGAGTATCTATATGTACAACGCTATGGTTATTTTCATTGTAAGTGTACTCTTTTCTTACACAATAAAAATGATTTGAAAAAAAAAAAAAAAAAACTTATTGTGGGGTTACCCCTCAATTTAACATAAACTGTTGTATCAAAGAGTTCTCTGTATGCCTCCCTCCTATAATCGGTGTAATCCTGGATCACAATCAATCCTCCATTGTCCGCAGGGTGGATAATGATGCTATTGCCATTGCTCAAACTTTTAATAGCAAGAAGTTCATTTTTACTCAAATTGGGATAAAAGTCTGTGTCTTGTGTATGATTGATGTCATTACATACCATACATGTGTAATTCCTAATAGAAGCATGTGTGTTAGTGGGTATATCCACAGGGAACGCACAGTTCCCCATAGACTGCAATGCAAAGGAACTTTTAACCCCTAAAACCTGCTTCGTGCAGCTGGTATTTTTAAAAAAAAAAATCTAACTTGTAATGGCTGGTTATTTATCTTGCTCCCTTAAATGGGCAAAGTTTGCCCATTTACAGACGTGCCATAAATGAGCACTCCACTTGTAATCTAGCCCTATATACACAAAGAATGTAGTATTGTACCTTACCAGAGGTAGGAATTGCTTGGGTACAGCATTTATAAACTATTGCTAACACAGAATATATTGTATACATATTTGAAGAACAGATTTTTATTTACAGATGGTTAAAAATATCTATTGTTATATTCCTTATAAAATAGACCTAGCAGAACATTATACCTGGTGTTAGACTTATAGCAAGTTCCAGGCAATAATGGTTTTTAAACGTTGTCTCTGCAGGTTCACATTGACAGTGACTAATAAAACTGGTAGAGTGAAAAAAAGGAGATAATGAGTTGTATGGGCACTGCAGGGAGGAGGAACCAGACAACAGTCCTCTTGTTAGCCAGCCACCACTGCAGTGATTAAACAGCTGGAAGCTTTGTACGTCTCATCAGGCAAATATGAGAGAAGAACTGGAGTTAGTAGCAGCTGATACAATAAAAAAAAAAACTCCCCTTGTATTTCTGTATTGGGAACGTTTGGGGAGGAATTTGCAAACAGATGTAAGTTTGTATAACTTGTTGTTTAGGCCAAATGCAGCTCAGTACATGGTAATATAACGCTCATCAAGGAGAGAAACATGAATAGGACAGTGACGCTGATCTCAAGAACTGGCAGCTCAACACATCTTGTAATACAAATGTTAGAGATGATTAAAGGGACACTGAACCCAAATTTCTTCTTTCATGATTCAGATAGAGCATGCAATTTTAAGCAACTTTCTAATTTACTCCTAGTATCAAATTTTCTTCATTCTATTGGTATCTTTATTTGAAAAGCAAGAATGTAAGGTTAGATGCCGGCCCATTTTTGGTGAGCAACCTGTGTTGTCCTTGCTGATTGGACAGACCCAATAGAAAGTGCTTTACAGTGATCTGAACCAAAAATTGGCTGGCTCCTTTGCTTAGATGCCTTCTTTTTCAAATAAAGATAGCAAGAGAATGATAATAGAAGTATATTAGAAAGTTGCTTAAAATTGCATGCTCTATCTGAATCATGAAAGAAAAAAAAATGGGTTTAGTGTCCCTTTAAGGAGGATAATAGATTAGATTTGTGCCGTTGAAGGGATATGAAATGCCAACTGTTTCTTTCATGATTCAGATAGAGCATGTCATTTTAAACAACTTTCCAGTTTCCTTGTTATTTCCTTCTCTATCTTGTTATCCTTTGCTGAAGAAGCAGCAATAAACTACTGGGAGCAAGCCGAACAATATGGGTGAGCCAATAGCAAAAGGCCTATATGTACAGACACCAATCAACAGCTAGCTCTTAAAGGGACAGTCTACACCAGAATTGTCATTGTTTTAAAAGATAGATAATCCCTTTTTTACCCATTCCCCAGTTTTGCATAACCAACACAGTTATATTTATATAATTTTTACCTCTGTGATTATTTTGTATCTAAGCCTCTGCAGACTGCCCCTTTATTTCAGTTCTTTTGACAGACTTGCAGTTTAGCCAATCAGTGATGGCTCCCAGGTAACTTCACGTGCACGAGCACAGTGTTATCTATATGAAAAACATGAACTAACACCCTGTAGTGGTGAAAAACCTGTTAAAATGCATTCTTAAGAGGCGGCCTTCAAGGTCTAAGAAATTAGCATATGAACCTCCTAGGTTAAGCTTTCAACTAAGAATACCAAGAGAACAAAGAAAAATTGGTGATAAAAGTAAATTGGAAAATTGTTTAAAAATACATGCTCTATCTGAATCATGAAAGTTTATTTTGGACTAGACTGTCCCTTTAATAATGCATTGCTGTTCCTGAGCCTACCTAAGGATACAAAGGATACAAAAAGAACAAAGTAAATTGGAAAGTTGTTGGTTTTGTGTGTCTTTAAGCATATTTATATTGACTTGAACAGCATTCCTCTATAAGCATACACTAAGAAGGCCACATAGGTAGGTCACAAGACTCAATGTCACATTTTTACACCTCAACAAACATTTCCATTGTTTTATCCCACAAACGCAAACATATAAATGAAAGTCAAAATTAAACGTTCATGATTCAGACAAAGCAGTTTTAAGAGACTTTTCAATTGTCTTCTGTTATCACATTTACTTCATTCTCTTGGTACTCTTTGTTGAAAAGCATACCTAAATAGGCTCAGGAGCGGAAATACACTGCTGGAAGCTAGCTGGTGATTGGTGGCTTTGCAAATATGCTTCTTGTCATTGGCTCACCAGATACACTCAGGTTCCAGCAATGCAATGCTGCTCTGTAGCTGAACTTAACTATGCGGTTAACTACTTTGCTGGTATTAGACACATAGGCCTTAATCACAATCTTTCCAATATCGGCTCCCAATAACTCTGTTTCAGTTTCAGAAGATATAGGCTGGTTTTTTGGGCGATCACATCTGCTAAAAGCCCAGAGCCGCAAACAAGTTTTCAATAGAAAAGTTCCCAAAAACATGTTGCACCTATATCAGATTTACTTCCTCTTCTTGCTTGAAAAGCATACTTAGGTAGGCCTAGGAAGATAAATACACTGCTGGGAGCAAGCTGGTGATTAGTGGTTATACAAATATGTCTCTTGTCATTGGTTAGCCAGATGGGTTAGATTGCGAGTGGAGCCCTAACAGTTACGCACAAGCAATAAGGGGTTTATGTATGTTGGGCGTTTGCGCACATTGGGTTTTTTGCTCGTATTGCAAGTTGAAAGTAAACACAATCGCTTGAGTGCAATTTAAATTAACAAGCATCAGGTTAGCGCGACCTCAGAGCTGTGGTTAACTGTTTTGCAAAACAAAAATGTGTCACAAAACGCATCAAAAATACATAACAAAGCACAGTTACAATCATAATAATGCCATCTAGTAAAAATTATTTAAAAAAAAATATTGCACACAAAAGTTATAAGGGCTCAAAAGATATGAGATCTCAGGTGTTAGAAAAAAAAGGCAGACAAAGGGCATAGCGATACACACACATATATATATATATATATATATATATATATATATATATATATATATATGTATATATATATATATATATATGTTACAGTTAAAGTGCAGAAACAGTTAATGTGCACACTACCTAGCTAATCTGCAGATTAACTGATTTGCTCAGTTAAAGTGCAGAATCTGCACTTTACCTAGGTAATGTGCACATTAACTGCTTCCGTGTAGTTAAAGTTGGAAAAGTTTGCTTCTCTCATGTAAACTGTTTATTGAAAAAGAAGCCGAAGAATGTTTTCCGATTTCGGCCGAGGGCAGATACGCTCCAGAGTGCTCTGTTCTAATCACCTAGGTAATGTGCACATTAACGGCTTCCGTGTAGTTAAAGTTGGAAAAGTTTGTTTCTCTCATGTAAACTGTTTATTGAAAAAGAAGCCGAAGAATGTTCCTATTTCGGCCGAGGGCAGATACGCTCCAGAGTGCTCTGTTCTAATCAGAGCCTCGGGCGCCGCAACTGCCTCTGGGAACCTTACCATGGGTCCCAGCCCGCACGTCTTAAAATTTTCTGTCTGGGAAATTATCTATTGAATCTATCTATTTATTATAGATTCAATAGATAGATAATTGACCTCAGCCGAAATCGGAACATTCTTCGGCTTCTTTTTCAATAAACAGTTTACATGAGAGAAACAAACTTTTCTAAAAAGTTAAAGTGCTTGAACGTGTATTATTTGTTTTTCAACTGTATTATCACAGATACATTACAGCTAGAATGGCAGATATTTCACATTCTCAGTACGATGTTCTTACATTTATTTTTGCTCATTGCATAATTCCACAATGGGTTGCAGGGAAGTCGATTCTGTAACAATTCAGAATGCAGAATGGGAAATATACAATGCTTAGAAGTGTAGAGGCCAAGATGCTAATAAATGCAAAAACAGAATGAGAGCAGTTGTTATACCCTTGGGAAAACTATTATAAACTTGTTAAGAAGTTGAAGTGTGTCTGGGCAATGAATGATGCATAAAGAAAGTGCCCCAGGCTCTCTAAAAAAAAGTGATATGAACGATTATCATAGGAAAAACCATGGGACTCCCTTTAGTTTATATATATGTTACAGCTAAAGTGCATTTTTTGCACTTTAACTAGTGCCTAGTAGGTAATGTGCAGATTATCTAGGTAATTTGCAGATTACCTAGGTAATTTGAGAAATGAAACAATTTTTCTGCACTTTAACTGATCACCCTAGTTAATCTGCAGATTAGCTAGGTAATGTGCACATTAACTGATTTCTGCACTTTAACTGTAACATATATATATATGTTTATATGTGTGTACATATGTATTTATGTATTTATAGGTGTATCTATGTATTTACAGACTCATATACATATATAAACAAATAAATACATATGTATACATATAAACACATATTCAGCATATATTTATAAGTGCATTAGAGCCCTTTGCAGTTAAGAAGATGAAAACATGTAACAGCATATTTATGCAATATTCATATTTAATAAAGTATTATACTGTGTATTTACATGCACATAGCAGAACATGTTTTAAGTATTTATAAATAGATATTCCTATATATATCTGTATTTATCTATATCTATATATATGTATAGATATATATTTACCAAAATACCATTACATATATATATATATATATATATATATATATGTATTTATGAATAAATAGAACATTGGAATGTGAAATATTCATATTTTAATTTTGGTTTAACGCACTTGAGAAAATACAATCGTGTTTGCATGCAAGTAGGATGTTACATTCCCCCCCACCACCACCACCACCACCACCACTTTTTTTGCTCCACTGACTTCTATGGGAGACAATGTTATTGCGTGCGATATTGTAAGTTCATTTTTATGCGCATCAGGTTAGCACGTGAGTGAAAACTGTTTACCTTCAACTTGTAATAAGAGCGCAAGCCATTGTGCGCAAAAAGCTCACTTCTAATGCAGTTAACGCTAGAGCGGGAGCATTAGATAATGCTCCATTTGTAACCTGGCCCTAAGTCTGTTTAACCGCTTTGCAGACGTTACACACATAGGCCTCAACCGCAATCCATATTAGCAATGGATAACTTTGTTTCAGTTTCGGTCGATATGTGAAGTGTGTTTTTCAGGTAGTCCCAATCCAAAATGGATGCAGTCGCTGAAAGTCCATAGCTGTGAACATATTTTCAATATAAAAGTTCCCAATAACATGTTTCTGGTTGTTCCAACTGAAACTGACATATACAATAGTCCTTTCACACCTCTTAAAGGGACAGTCAACACCAAATTTGTTTTTGTTTAAAAAAATACGCCTTTATTATCCATTCCTCAGCTTTGCACAACCAACATTATAACATTTAACTTTATAACATTTAAACCTCTAAATTTCTGCCTGTTTCTAAGCCACTATAGACAGCCTCTTATCACATGCTTTTTTATTTGCGTTTCACAACAAGGGACTGCTAGTTCATGTGAGCCATATAGATAACATTGTGCTCACTCTCATGGAGTTGTGCAGAACCCAGCACTAATTGGCTAAAATACAAGTATGTAAATAGTCCTGAGATCAGGGGGCTGTCTGCAGAAGCTTAGATACAAGGTAAGCACAGAGGTAAAAAGTATAACCATGTTGGTTGTGCAAAACTGAGGAATGGGTAATAAGGGATTATCTATCTTTTTATACGATAAGTCAATCTACTCGCTAGACATCGCTGCCGCAAATCTACATACAACGGCCTTATTTATTAAAAAGTCTGTCAAACACACGCGTGTCAAGTACGGTGCGATGAGCATCGGACTGTTGATATATAAGAGTCATCGATGTCGTGGATATTCAGTTTTTTCCAACTCTATTTATACCATTTCATTACTGTCCATGAACAAGCACACTTCTCTAAAGCTAATCTTTTATTTTTCATCTGTTAATGTCCAAGAAATAGCTAGATTTATACCTTAACAAACAATAATATCTCATAGAAAGTTATTTTTTATTTATTTGTTATACAAAAAATCTGATATATGATATTTTCACATAAATTGATGTGTATTTGTATTTCTAGAAATCATGATATGCCTGTCTCATGATTTTTTATTTTTTTTAAATGATTATTAATGCTAGAATTTGTACATATATCTTTGCACATACTTGTGTATATATATATATATATATATGTTATGTCTGAAATCTTTTGCAAATATACGGCTAGATTACGATTTTTGCGTTATGAGTGAAAAACCAGCATTATGGCTCTTTTTCACTACCGCTGGTATTACGGGTTTTGCAGGTATATCTATACCGCACACTTCTTTGGCCGTAATGCAACGTAACTACCGCAGCTTTAAAAAAGTCCTTTTTCAATGGGACTTCCACAGCGCCGGTATTACGAGTTTGCCTGTCCGGTCAAAAAGTGAGTGGTACAGCCTATAACTACAAGATTCGTACCGTAAACTGAAAGTCAGTAGTTATGGGTTTTGCGCTACAAAGCTGTAGCATAAAACTCATAACTAAAGTGTTACAAAGTACACTGACACCCATAAACTATCTATTAACCCCTAAACCGAGACCCTCCCGCATCGCAAATACTATACTAAAATTATTAACTCCTAATCTGCAGCTCCGGACATCGCCGCCACTATAATAAACATATTAACCCCTAAACCGCCGTACTCCCGCATCGCCAACACTAGTTAAATATTATTAACCCCTAATCTGCTGTCCCTAACATCGCCGCAACCTACATTACTGTTATTAACCCCTAATCTGCTGCCCCCAAAATCGCTGCCACTATTTTAAAGTTATTAACCCCTAAACCCAACCCTAAGTCTAACCCTAACACCCACTAACTTTAACATAATTAAAATAAATCTAAATAAAAATTACTATCATTACTAAATAATTCCTATTTAAAACTAAATACTTACCTGTAAAATAAAACCTAAGCTAGCTACAATATAACTAATAGTTACATTGTTTTTACATTGGTTTTATTTTTATTTAATAGGCAAGTTTGTATTTATTTTAACTAGGTAGACTAGTTAGTAAATAGTTATTAACTATTTACTAACTACCTAGTTAAAATAAATACAAATTTACCTGTAAAATAAAACCTAACCTGCCTTACACTAACACCTAACCTTACACTACAATTAAATAAATAACATTAATTAAATACTATTAACTAAATTACACAACAAAACCACTAAATTACACAAAATAAAAAATAAATGATCAAATATTTAAACTAATTACAACTAATCTAATAGCCCTATCAAAATATAAAAGCCCCCCAAAATAAAAAAAACTATAGCCTAAACTAAACTGCCAATAGCACTTAAAAGGGCCTTTAGTGGGGCATTGCCCCAAAGAAATCAGCTCTTTTACCTGTAAAAAAAAATACAAACAACCCCCCAACAGTAAAACCCACCACCCACACAACCAAACCCCCCAAATAAAATCCTATCTAAATAAACCTAAGCTCCCCATTGCCCTGAAAAGGGCATTTGGATGGGCATTGCCCTTAAAAGGGCATTTAGCACTTTTTCAGCCCAAACTCTAAGCTAAAAATAAAACCCACCCAATAAACCCTTAAAAAAACCTAACACTAACCCCCGGAAGATCCACTTACAGTTTTTGAAGACCGGACATCCATCCTCAACAAAGCCGGGAGAAGTCTTCATCCAAGCGGCAAGAAGTGGTCCTCCAGGCGGGCAGAAGTCTTCATCCAGACGGCATCTTCTATCTTCATCCTTCCGACGCGGAGCGGCTCCATCTTCAAGACATCCAGCGCAGAGCATCCTCTTCTGTCAACTGCTAACGAAGAACAAAGGTTCCTTTAAGGGACGTCATCCAAGATGGCGTCCCTTGAATTCCGATTGGCTGGTAGTATTCTATCAGCCAATCGGAATTAAAGTTGAAAAAATCCTATTGGCGGATTCAATAAGCCAATAGGATTGAGCTTCAATCCTATTGGCTGATCCAATCAGCCAATAGGATTGAGCTTGCATTCTATTGGCTGATTGGAACAACCAATAGAATGCAAGCTCAATCCTACTGGCTGATTGCATCAGCCAATAGGATTTTTTCAACTTTAATTCCGATTGGCTGATAGAATTCTATCAGCCAATCGGAATTCAAGGGATGCCATCTTGGATGACATCCCTAAAGGAACCTTCATTCTTCGTTAGCCGTCGTCAGAAGAGGATGCTCCACGCCGGATGTCTTGAAGATGGAGCCGCTCCGTGTCGGAAGGATAAAGATAGAAGATGCCGTCTGCATGAAGACTTCTGCCCGCCTGGAGGACCACTTCTTGCCTCTTGGATGAAGACTTCTCCCGGCTTCGTTGAGGACTTCTTGTTGCTTGGATGAAGACTTCTCCAGGCTTCATTGAGGATGGATGTCCGGTCTTCAAAAACTGTAAGTGGATCTTCGGGGGTTAGTGTTAGTTTTTTTTTAAGGGTTTATTGGGTGGGTTTTATTTTCTAGCTTAGGGTTTGGGCTGAAAAATAGCTAAATGCCCTTTTATAGGCAATGCCCATCCAAATGCCCTTTTCAGGACAATGGGAGCTTAGGTTTATTTAGATAGGATTTTATTTGGGGGGTTTGGTTGTGTGGGTGGTGGGTTTTACTGTTGGGGGGTTGTTTGTATTTTGTTTTACAGGTAAAAGAGCTGATTTCTTTGGGGCAATGCCCCACAAAAGGCCCTTTTAAGGACTATTGGCAGTTTAGTTTAGGCTAGGGTTTTTTTTTGGGGGGGGGGGGCTTTTTTATTTTGATAGGGCTATTAGATTATGTGTAATTAGTTTAAATATTTCATAATTTCTTTTTTATTTTGTGTAATTTAGTGTTTGTTTTTTTTGTAATTTAGTTAATTGTATTTAATTAATGTAATTTATTTAATTGTAGTGTAAGGTTTAGGTGTTAGTGTAAGGCAGGTTAGGTTTTATTTTACAGGTAAATTTGTATTTATTTTAACTAGGTAGTTAGTATATAGTTAATAACTATTTACTAACTAGTCTACCTAGTTAAAATAAATACAAACTTACCTGTGAAATAAAAATAAAACATAAGCTAGATACAATATAACTATTAGTTATAGTGTAGCAAGCTTAGGGTTTATTTTATAGGTAAGTATTTAGTTTTAAATAGGAATTATTTAGCTAATGATAGTAATTTTTATTTAGATTTATTTTAATTATATTAAAGTTAGTGGGTGTTAGGGTAAGACTTAGGGTTAGGTTTAGGGGTTAATAACTTTAGTATAGTGGCGGCAACGTTTGGGCGGCAGATAAGGGGTTAATAAGTATAATGTAGGTGGCGGCGATGTTATGGGCAGCAGATTAGGGGTTAATAAGTGTAGGTAGGTAGCGACGACATTGGGGGCGGCAGATTAGGAGTTAATAAGTATAGGTAGGTGGCGGCAATGTCGGTGGCGGCAGATTAGGGATTAATAAATATAATGTAGGTGTCGGCGATGTCGGGGGCGGCAGATTAGGGGTGTTTAGACTTAGGGTTTATGTTAGGGTGTTAGATGTAAACATAACTTTTCTTTCCCCATAGGAATCAATGGGGCTGCGTTACGGAGCTTTACGCTGCTTTATTGCAGGTGTTAGGCTTTTTTTTAGCCGGCTCTCCCCATTGATGTCTATGGGGAAATCCTGCACGAGCATGTAAAACCAACTCAAAGCAGCGCTGGTATTTGGGTGCGGTATGGAGCTCAATGGAGCTTTACGCTGCAATATTGCCTGCTAACGCCGGGTTTTTGGAAACCTGTAATAGCAGCGCTATAGGGAGGTGAGCGGTGGAAATAACTTGCAAGTTAGTACCGAGCCGCTCATAATGTAAAACTCATAATCTAGACGATATTTACATGTCCCTAAATTCCTTTTTGTTGTTCTAAACAATGTTGTCTTTCATATCTCTGTGTTTATTTATACAACTATATGTATATAGTGTAAATATATAATTATTCTGAGCAAGAATAATTGTGAATATAACATGTAATCAGGGTATCATATGTATTTATTTGCAATCAATGGATATTTTAAGAGCTGGGCCAGTTTTCTCTCTGCACCTGTGTAACCCTTCCTGATTGCAGTCTAGTTTGATACACCACCCCTATACAGGTGTTAAAAAATGGGCTTGCATTTAAGATGACATTTCTTAATGAAAATGAAATTCAAGAGAAGGAAGAAAAACACGCAAAATTGCATGACAGTAAAGAGGTGATTATAATTTCTGCTGTATCTGATTCATGATAGCTTAATGTTAGGTAGATTATCCCTTTGAGCTATCAGTTTAAGATTATATTGAATCAAACATCATTCGATTATTAAAATCATTGTCAGAAATATTACACTGTGTGGCCTAATGTCATCATCAATGTTTATCTTTAATACTAATTTCCCATATTTCAACAAATGGCACTTTCAAGTTCTGATGAGTGATCAATGACTCAAGTATAGAACAATTGGATTCTTTAGTGATAGTAGAAAATGTATATTTCAATCAGATTGGCTGATTTAATTAATCATGTGATTATGCATTTACCAATAAGAAGTTGTAGAAAACTTTATCAGTTTGTGGGTTGTTTAGGAGTTTGAGTATTGCGTCAAAATTGATGTGAAGTGGAGAGTGGGACTTGTATTACATGTGTTAAACATGGTGCAAATAGATTTATCCAAAAAAAGTAAGTTGGTTATATTATGTAATGTATTTATTTCATTTTTTTCCCTATTGCACCAAATTTGGAGCAATAATATTGTCCCCTTGCTTTATAATGAGAGACAAACATGTAGCATAAACCATAAGTAGGGTAACATCTCCCTAATTTACTTTTATTATCTAATTAGGCGATAAGCCTGCTCAGAGGTCAGTCTATGTTTAAAAAATACAAACCCCCCAAGCTAAAAATATAAAAATAAAAAAAGTAAAATTACAGAAATAAATAAACAAAGCTATCCAAAATAAAAAATTAAACCTAAACTAATGCCCCTATAAAAATAAAAAATCCCCCCAAAATAAGAACACCCTCTAATCTAATATTAAGCTACCAATAGCCTTAAAATGGCCTTTTGTAGGGCATTGCTCTAAATTAAACAGCTCTTTTACATTTAAAAATTACTAAATCCCTTAAATGTTAGGGGGAACAGTAAAACCCCCCACCCACCAAACCCCCCCAAAATAAAAAAGCTAACACTAAAAAAACCCTAAGCTACCCATTGCCCCTAAAGGGGCATTTGTATGGGCATTGCCCTTAAAAGGGCATTCCGCTTTTTTACTGCCCTTAAAAGGGCAATCAGCTCTTTTCCAGCCCAAAGAAAACTAATCTAAAAAAAAAAAACTACCCCAAAAAAATAAAAAAAAAGCCTAGGACTAAGCCCCAAATAGGTACTCACCGTTCTTAAACTTCGGCGGAGGTTTTCTTCCAGTCGGCTCCATCATCTTCTATCGTCATCCAGAACGAAGGTGGTGCGGAGCAGAGGTGCGACGCAGAGGTGCAGAGTTGTCTTCCCCAATGCGTGTATCCTCAGCGGCAGTCCTCAACGGCGGCGGTCCTCGGCGGCAGCGGTCCACAGCAGCGTGGAGGCTCCTATCCATCCGATGTCCATCGTACACTGAAGATTGAATGCAAGGTACCGCATTCAATTTGTGGTATCTTGCATTTCTATTGGCTGAAATTTTGAAATCAGCCAATAAGATTTCAGTAGCTCTCATCCTATTGGCTGATTTCAAAATTCCAGCCAATAGGAATGCAAGGTACTCCTATGAATATGGGGTACCTTGCATTCGATCTTCAGAATGTGACGGACGATTGCATGAAGAGGAGCATCCATGCCACCGAGGACTGCCACTGAGGATCCGTGCATCGGGGAAGCCATCTCTGCACCTCCGCGCCTCCTTCACTTCGATAGAAGATGATGGAGCTGCCTGGAAGAAGACCTCTGCCTATTTGGGGCTTACTGTTAGGATTTTTTTTTTTATTTTTTTTTTTATATTTTTAAGATTAGGGATTCAATGGGCTGGAAAAGAGCTGATTGCCCTTTTAAGGGCAGTAAAAAGAGCTGAATGCCCTTTTAAGGGCAATGCCCATACAAATGCCCCTTTAGGGGCAATGGGTAGTTTAGGCTTTTTTTGTGTTATTTTTTTTATTTTGGGGGGGTTTGGTGGGTGGGGTTTTTTACTGTTAAAGGGGATTTAGAAATTTTTTAAATTTAAAAGAGCTGTATAACTTGGTCGTTTAGTTTAGGGGGTGTTTTTTATTTTCATAGTGATTAGGTTTAATTTTTTTATTTTATTATTTTCATAGTGATTAGGTTTTATTTTTTTATTTTTGATAATTTTGTTTATTTTTTTCTGTAATTTTAGAGTTTTTTATTTTTTGTAATTTTAGATTATTTTTTTGTAACTTAATGTTAGGTTTTATTTAAGTGTAACTTAGTATTGGGGTTAATTTAGGGGTTAGAGGGCTTAGTAATTAAATTAGTTATTTGCATTGTGGGGGGTTAGTGGTTTAGGAGTTAATAGGTAAATTAGGTTTATTGCGATGTGGGGGTTTGTTGGTTTAGGGGTTAATAGGTTAATTAGTTTTATTGTGATGTGGGGGACGGGGTTTGTCGGTTTAGGGGTTAATAGGCTAATTAGGTTTATTGCAATGTGGAGTTTAGCGGTTTAGGGGTTAATATTTTAATTATGTTATTTGCGAATTAGTGGTTAATTACTTTATTATTTTGCGATGTGGGGCTTGGCGGTTTCGGTGTTTGTTAATACTTTGTACGGGAGTTTAGGTTTTTTTGTTATACTTCATGCAAGCGGTTACGTGTTCTTTATTTATTTCTTGCGGGTGGTTAATGTTTTTTCATGCGGGGGGTTGCGCTTTTTTTTTTTAAAGGCTTCGGGTTTGTCTACGCTGTATCCAGGTGGATTCCGAAAAAGGCAGGGTTGTGAAAAAATCCACCTGCTGAATCCACCGGGATGGAGCTTCGCTGCATCCAGGTGGATTCTTATATTCTTTTGGCTGCCTCGCGCCTCCAACATTCCTTTGAGGATGCATGCCCAACTGGCAACACTGACGGACGCGTTACAAACCCGATTATAGTATAGATATGCTTCATTGTCTTGTAGCATCTAACATAACCTTTCTGTGTTTTCAGACTTCCATTGATTTCTATGGCATTTGCGGCCTCAAGGGTGGCGGTTTGAGCAATAGGTACGCTGCATTGGAATTGACGCAAGTGTACCTGTTTAATGTTTGATAAATTGGCAAGAGGGTCAAATAGAGTCGAATGTGACAGCGGATGATCAGTATTCCGCTCGAATAACACAAGCATCGATCTGCGTCGGTTTGATATCGCGGGAACGTATATTATGTCACACATTTCAACATTTGACGATCTTGACGCTTTGTTAACTATGGCGGATCAACTTTGCGTCTAATTTGACGCGTGATTCCAGCGTATTATCAGTTGAAGCATTGATAAATCGGCCCCTTGGAGTAGACTGTCCCTTTAAGGTTACATTACAGCTCATTTAAATTAACCTCTTTGTACAGTGTGTAAGAAATATCATCATTTACATGTGTGAGATTAAACTATTATAATTCAAATCCATCATGATCACTTCTAAACAATATCAATGCCATTTGTATATAGGTATGATGAGCAGGTTTGCTTAATTATTATATCAACACTTTTAATACTTTTTAAAAAATATTTTACCAAGTAATCGGCTAGATTACGAGTTGTGTGTTAGGCTGAAAAAGCAGCGTTAACAGGTCCTAACGCTGCTTTTTCCCTACCGCGCTATTACGAGTCTTACAGGTTTAGGGGCACCGCACACTTCTTTGGCCTTACCGCAAAACGACTTAGGTAAAGTTCGTAAAGTCTTTTTTCTATGGTACTTCCATAGCGCTGATATTACGAGTCTGTCCTGGAAAGCCAAAAAGTGAGCGGTACACCCTACCCCGTCAAGAGTCCTAACGCATTTAAAAGTCAGTAGTTAAGAGTTTTATGGTACAACGCCATAGCATAAAACTCATAACTAAAGTGCTAAAAAGTACACTAACACCCATAAACTACCTATTAACCCCTAAACCGAGGCCCTCCTGCATCGCAAACACTATAATACATTTTTTAACCCCTAATCTGCCACTCTGGACATCACCTCAACTATAATAAACATATTAACCCCTAAACCGCTGCACTCCCGCCTTGCAAATACTAGCTAAATATTATTAACCCCTAATCTGCCATCCCTAACATCGCCGCCACCTACCTACATTTATTAACCCCTAATCTGCTGCCCCCAACATCGCCGCCACTATACTAAATGTATTAACCCCTAAACCTAAGTCTAACCCTAACACCCCCTAACTTAAATATAATTACAATAATTCTAAATAAAAATTAATATTATTACCTAAATAATTCCTATTTAAAACTAAATACCTATAAAATAAACCCTAAGCTAGCTACAATATAACTAATAGTTACATTGTAGCTAGCTTAGGGTTTATTTTTATTTTACAGGCAAGTTTGTATTTATTTTAACTAGGTAGAATAGTTATTAAATAGTTATTAACTATTTAATAACTACCTAGCTAAAATAAATACAAAAGTACCTGTAAAATAAATCCTAACCTAAGTTACAATGACACCTAACCTAACCCTACAATTAAATTAATTAAATTAAAGTACAAAAACAAACAAACACTAAATTACAGAAATTAAAACTAATTACACCTAATCTAATAGCCCTATCAAATTAAACCCCCCCCCCCCCAAATAAAAAAAACCTAGCCTAAACTATCAATAGCCCTTAAAAGGGCCTTTTGCGGGGCATTGCCCCAAAATAATCAGCTCTATTACCTGTTAAAGAAAATACAAACAACCCCCCCAACAGTAAAGCCTACCACCCACACAACCAACCCCCCAAATAAAATACGATCTAAAAAAACCTAAGCTCCCCATTGCCCTGAAAAGGGCATTTGGATGGGCATTGCCCTTAAAAGGGCAGTTAGCTCTTTTGCGGCCCAAACCTTAATCTAAACAATAAAACCCACCCAATACACCCTTAAAAAACACTAACCCCCTGAAGATCGACTTACTGTTCTGAAGACCGGACATCCATCCTCAAGGAAGCGGCAGAAGTCTTCATCCAACTGGGCCGAAGCCCTCAACGAAGCCGGGAGAAGTCTTCATCCAAGCCAGGCTAAGTGGTCCTCCAGACGGGCAGAAGTCTTCATCCAGACGGCATCTTCTATCTTAATCCATCCAACACGGAGCTGCTCCATCTTCAAGACATCCGACGTGGAGCATCTTCTTTAAACAAAGTCTTCTTACTGAATGACGGTTCCTTTAAGTGACTTCATCCAAGATGGCGTCCCTTAGATTCCGATTGGCTTATAGAATTCTATCAGACAATCGGAATTAAGGTAGAGAAAATCCTATTGGCTGATGCAATCTCCCCATTGATGTCTATGGGGAAATCCATAATGTAAAACCAACTCAAAGCAGCGCTGGTATTTGGGTGCGGTATGGAGCTCAATGGAGCTTTACGCTGCAATATTGCCTGCTAATGCCGGGTTTTTGCAAACCTGTAATAGCAGCGCTATAGGGAGGTGAGCGGTGGAAATAACTTGCAAGTTAGTACCGAGCCGCTCATAACACAAAACTCGTAATCTAGACGATATTTACATGTCCCTAAATTCGTTTGTTTGTTCTAAACAATGTTGTCTTTCATATCTCTGTGTTTATTTATACAACTATATGTATATAGTGTAAATATATAATTATTCTGAGCAAGAATAATTGTGAATATAACATGTAATCAGGGTATCATATGTATTTATTTGCAATCAATGGGTATTTTAAGAGCTGGGCCAGTTTTCTCTCTGCACCTGTGTAACCCTTCCTGATTGCAGTCTAGTTTAAAACATCACCCCTATACAGGGGTTAAAAAATGGGCTGGCATTTAAGATGACATTTCTTAATGAAAATTAAATTCAAGAGAAGGAAGAAAAACACGCAAAATTGCATGACAGTAAAGAGGTGATTATAATTTCTGCTGTATCTGATTCATGATAGTTTAATGTTAGGTAGATTATCCCTTTGAGCTATCAGTTTAATATCAGTTTGAATTAAACATCATTCGATTATTAAAATCATTGTCAGAAATATTACACTGTGAGGCCTAATGTCATTATCAATGTTTATCTTTTTTTTAAAATATTTTATTTAAATCCTTTCCAGAATACAATTTCATTCGACACTATAATTTAATTAAAACAAGTACAGACATTATGAGAACACAAAAATAAAAATAAAAAATAAAATACATAGTAAACAAAATAATTGGGCCTTATATCCTCAGGCAATTTGATTCTCATAGAAAAAAAAAAAGAAAGAAATTGCATTTTACATATCCTGAATTGGATTTTCGTTTTCTGATTTTTCCCCCTTGTTCCCCTCTGCTCCCTTACCCTATCCTTCTAAAAAGAAAAAAAAAAAAAAAAGAAAATTATTGTTGCCACATGTCAAGCATAACCAGTTCTGAGTTCCTGAAGGGGTAAATCAGGAATTCAACTTCACTAGGTGGTAAATCTTTAATAAACAATGACCATTTCAGCAATAATTTTCTAATATCTTGCTCATTATCTGGGTCTGTGTCAATTTGTTCCAATATGTATTGTTTTTTTAAATAATTCTTAATTTCAGCTATACTAGGAGTTGTTCTCTGTTTCCATTTTCTAAGGATAAGCTGTCTGGCTGCTAATAGAGTCATATTAATAATTTTCCTATTATTTCCTTCATTGTTACTAGAATTATGAAGTAAAAAGACTATTATTTTCAGTGATAGAACTATACAAGAGGGAGCTAGTATTTTATTCAACCAAAATTGAATCTTCGACCAGAAGTTTCTAATTTTTGGACAAGCCCATAACATGTGCTGAAGGTCTGCCATTGGAAAAGAACATTTTGGGCAGGAATTAAAACTATTATTCCCACATCTAGATCCTTTTTCCGGGGTAAAATAGGTCATGTAAAGCAGTTTAAGATGGGATTCCCTCCAGGAGGAGGAGAGAGTGACACGAGCAGTCTCTTGTATTGATAAGTAGAGTAGTGGGGGGTCCAGGGGTAGTTTAATCAGAGCACTCCACTTATTTTGAGTTGTTTCAACATTTTTTGCTCCCTTTACTGATACCAGCATATGGTATCCAGGTGCAATTGACATACGTCCCATTTTAGTGACAGCAAGCCAGTTCCCAACACTCTCTAGGGACCAGTTCCACCCATAATCGTGAGTAAGTTTTAAAGCATAATGCCTTGCCTGGAGATAGGCAAAAAAATTCTTATGTGGTATGTTGAATTCTAGTCTAAGGGTTTCAAATGATTTAACACATCTTCTTTCAAAATCAAGAATCTGATATATATTACTAAGACCTAATATTTTCCATTCCCTGTAAACTCCTGCCTGTATTCCGGCTTCAAACTGAGGATTACCCATGAATGGAATATGCCGGGAAACATGGTGCTCCACCTTTAATAAAGCACAAATCTTTTTCCAAGCAAGGATAGGATTATATATGGACTTTAACTTCTTAATTTCATTCGGAATCTGGTTAGCGTCAGTATGTATAAGTGCTATTGGGTTCAGAGGATACGTTATGTTTTTTTCCAAATCATTGTCTGTTACATAGTTCTTTAAATGGACCCAGTCAATAACTGTGCGAGCCAGAAAGGCTTGATTATATGCTTGTATATCTGGAAGAGCAAGACCACCATATTTCAAAGGAAGAGATAATTTTAAAAAAGAAATCCTAGGTTTTCTGCTCTGCCATATAAATGATCTAAGAATAGAGTTAAGAAAATCAATATCTTTCCGTTTAATGAAAAGGGGAATGTTCTGTATCATGTATAGAAGTTTAGGTAAAAGCATCATCTTATAAGCGGCTATTCGTCCTGATAAGGATAACGGAAAGTTTTGCCAGTTTTTGAGGGAGTATTTAATTTTATTTATTGTTGGAGTGATATTAAGGGAATACCAAGTGCTAGGATCATGAGAAATATTAATGCCGAGATAACGAAAAGAATTATGAGCTATACAGAAAGGAATTTTTGCCAGCGAGTCCCCCGTCTGAACAATCCAGAATAATTCAGATTTTGTGTTATTAACCTTATATCCTGAAAAGGATCCAAACTGTTGTACTATGTTTAGGAGTTTAGGTATATTTAATCTTGTATTAGCCATGTAAATGAGAACATCATCCGCATAAAAAGCGATTTTAATCTCCTTCCTTCCTATCTTTATTCCATCAATTTGATGTTGTATAGAAATAGCAAGAGGCTCGATGGCAAAATCGAAAAGGAGAGGGGAGAGAGGGCACCCCTGCCTGGTACCTCGTTGTAGTTCAATATCTTGTGACATACTACCGTTCACCAGTATCTTTGTGGTAGCATTTTGGTAGAGATTACTAATAAATTTGGTAAAATTTTCCTTTAATCCAAATTTATGTAAAGTGTAAACCAAATGATCATGGTGAACGGAATCCTATTGATATTATTACCTTATCATGAGTACCCTCTCGCCCCTCTACCTCCCGAAGCTCCAGTGTTCTAAAATAATCAATAAGCAAAAAAAGTTCACGTATTTTTGAGGCAGAGTTTCTATTCTGTATGAACCCAGCTTGGTCTGTATGAATAATGGAGGGCAGTATAGTTTAGAGTCTTTGTGCTAATATGGAGGTTAAGGCCTAGATTTGGAGTTTGGCGGTAGATGGGCTGTTAACGCTCCGCGGGCTTTTTTCTGGCCGCAGCATAAAATTAACTCTGGTATCGAGAGTTCAAAAAAATGCTGCGTTAGGCTCCAAAAAAGGAGCATAGAGCATTTTTACCGCAAATGCAACTCTCGATACCAGAGTTGCTTACGGACGCGGCCAGCCTCAAAAACGTGCTCGTGCACGATTCTCCCATAGGAAACAATGGGGCTGTTTGAGCTGTAAAAAAACCTAACACCTGCAAAAAAGCAGCGTTCAGCTCCTAACGCAGCCCCATTGTTTCCTATGGGGAAACACTTCCTACGTCTG
This sequence comes from Bombina bombina, assembly GCF_027579735.1. Lineage (NCBI taxonomy): Eukaryota > Metazoa > Chordata > Amphibia > Anura > Bombinatoridae > Bombina > Bombina bombina. The sequence goes on along the minus strand of NC_069499.1, from coordinate 1,428,175,177 downwards.
CACCTAACACTCTAACATGTACCCCGAGTCTAAACACCCCTAACCTTACACTTATTAACCCCTAATCTGCCGCCCCCGCTATCGCTGACCCCTGCATATTATTTTTAACCCCTAATCTTCCGCTCCGTACACCGCCGCAACCTACGTTATCCCTATGTACCCCTAATCTGCTGCCCCTAACACCGCCGACCCCTATATTATATTTATTAACCCCTAATCTGCCCCCCTCAACGTCGCCGACACCTGCCTACACTTATTAACCCCTAATCTGCCGAGCGGACCTGAGCGCTACTATAATAAAGTTATTAACCCCTAATCCGCCTCACTAACCCTATCATAAATAGTATTAACCCCTAATCTGCCCTCCCTAACATCGCCGACACCTAACTTCAATTATTAACCCCTAATCTGACGACTGGAGCTCATCGCTACTATAATAAATGGATTAACCCCTAAAGCTAAGTCTAACCCTAACACTAACACCCCCCTAAGTTAAATATAATTTACATCTAACGAAATTAATTAACTCTTATTAAATAAATTATTCCTATTTAAAGATAAATACTTACCTGTAAAATAAACCCTAATATAGCTACAATATAAATTATAATTATATTATAGCTATTTTAGGATTAATATTTATTTTACAGGCAACTTTGTATTTATTTTAACCAGGTACAATAGCTATTAAATAGTTAAGAACTATTTAATAGTTACCTAGTTAAAATAATAACAAAATTACCTGTAAAATAAGTCCTAACCTAAGTTATAATTAAACCTAACACTACCCTATCAATAAATTAATTAAATAAAATACCTACAATTACCTACAATAAAACCTAACACTACACTATCAATAAATAAATTAAATACAATTTCTACAAATAACTACAATTACATAAACTAACTAAAGTACAAAAAATAAAAAAGAACTAAGTTACAAAAAATAAAAAAATATTTACAAACATAAGAAAAATATTACAACAATTTTAAACTAATTACACCTACTCTAAGCCCCCTAATAAAATAACAAAGACCCCCAAAATAAAAAAATGCCCTACCCTATTCTAAATTAATAGAGTTAAAAGCTCTTTTACCTTACCAGCTCTGAACAGGGCCCTTTGCGGGGCATGCCCCAAGAAGTTCAGCTCTTTTGCCTGTAAAAAAAAACATACAATCCCCCCCCCCAACATTACAACCCACCACCCACATACCCCTAATCTAACCCAAACCCCCCTTAAATAAACCTAACACTAAGCCCCTGAAGGTCTTCCTACCTTGTCTTCACCATCCAGGTATCACCGATCCGTCCTGGCATCCGGTGCTGAAGAGGTCCAGAAGAGGCTCCAAAGTCTTCCTCCTATCCGGCAAGAAGAGGACATCCGGACCGGCAAACATCTTCTCCAAGCGGCATCTTCGATCTTCTTCCATCCGGTGCGGAGCGGGTCCATCTTGAATCAGCCGACGCGGATCCATCCTCTTCTTTCTGTGTCTCCCGACGAATGACGGTTCCTTTAAGGGACGTCATCCAAGATGGCGTCCCTCGAATTCCGATTGGCTGATAGGATTCTATCAGCCAATCGGAATTAAGGTAGGAATATTCTGATTGGCTGATGGAATCAGCCAATCAGAATCAAGTTCAATCCGATTGGCTGATCCAATCAGCCAATCAGATTGAGCTTGCATTCTATTGGCTGTTCTGATCAGCCAATAGAATGCGAGCTCAATCTGATTGGCTGATTCCATCAGCCAATCAGATTTTTCCTACCTTAATTCCGATTGGCTGATAGAATCCTATCAGCCAATCGGAATTCGAGGGACGCCATCTTGGATGACGTCCCTTAAAGGAACCGTCATTCGTCGGGAGACACAGAAAGAAGAGGATGGATCCGCGTCGGCTGATTCAAGATGGACCCGCTCCGCACCGGATGGAAGAAGATCGAAGATGCCGCTTGGAGAAGATGTTTGCCGGTCCGGATGTCCTCTTCTTGCCGGATAGGAGGAAGACTTTGGAGCCTCTTCTGGACCTCTTCAGCACCGGATGCCAGGACGGATCGGTGATACCTGGATGGTGAAGACAAGGTAGGAAGATCTTCAGGGGCTTAGTGTTAGGTTTATTTAAGGGGGGTTTGGGTTAGATTAGGGGTATGTGGGTGGTGGGTTGTAATGTTGGGGGGGGGGATTGTATTTTTTTTTTACAGGCAAAAGAGCTGAACTTCTTGGGGCATGCCCCGCAAAGGGCCCTGTTCAGGGCTGGTAAGGTAAAAGAGCTTTTAACTCTATTAATTTAGAATAGGGTAGGGCATTTTTTTATTTTGGGGGTCTTTGTTATTTTATTAGGGGGCTTAGAGTAGGTGTAATTAGTTTAAAATTGTTGTAATATTTTTCTTATGTTTGTAAATATTTTTTTATTTTTTGTAACTTAGTTCTTTTTTATTTTTTGTACTTTAGTTAGTTTATGTAATTGTAGTTATTTGTAGCAATTGTATTTAATTTATTTATTGATAGTGTAGTGTTAGGTTTAATTGTAGGTAATTGTAGGTATTTTATTTAATTAATTTATTGATAGGGTAGTGTTAGGTTTAATTATAACTTAGGTTAGGATTTATTTTACAGGTAATTTTGTTATTATTTTAACTAGGTAACTATTAAATAGTTCTTAACTATTTAATAGCTATTGTACCTGGTTAAAATAATTACCAAGTTGCCTGTAAAATAAATATTAATCCTAAAATAGCTACAATATAATTATAATTTATATTGTAGCTATATTAGGGTTTATTTTACAGGTAAGTATTTAGCTTTAAATAGGAATAATTTATGTAATAAGAGTTAATGAATTTCGTTAGATTAAAATTATATTTAACTTAGGGGGGTGTTAGTGTTAGGGTTAGACTTAGCTTTAGGGGTTAATCCATTTATTATAGTAGCGGTGAGCTCCGGTCGTCAGATTAGGGGTTAATAATTGAAGTTAGGTGTCGGCGATGTTAGGGAGGGCAGATTAGGGGTTAATACTATTTATGATAGGGTTAGTGAGGCGGATTAGGGGTTAATAACTTTATTATAGTAGCGCTCAGGTCCGCTCGGCAGATTAGGGGTTAATAAGTGTAGGCAGGTGTCGGCGACGTTGTGGGGGGCAGGTTAGGGGTTAATAAATATAATACAGGGGTCGGCGGGGTTAGGGGCAGCAGATTAGGGGTACATAAGTATAACGTAGGTGGCGGTCGGCAGATTAGGGGTTAAAAAAATTTAATTGAGTGGCGGCGATGTGGGGGGACCTCGGTTTAGGGGTACATAGGTAGTTTATGGGTGTTAGTGTACTTTAGGGTACAGTAGTTAAGAGCTTTATGAACCGGCGTTAGCCCAGAAAGCTCTTAACTCCTGCTATTTTCCGGCGGCTGGAGTTTTGTCGTTAGAGCTCTAACGCTCACTTCAGAAACGACTCTAAATACCGGCGTTAGAAAGATCCCATTGAAAAGATAGGATACGCAATTGACGTAAGGGGATCTGCGGTATGGAAAAGTCGCGGCTGAAAAGTGAGCGTTAGACCCTATTTTGAGTGACTCCAAATACCGGCGGTAGCCTAAAACCAGCGTTAGGAGCTTCTAACGCTGGTTTTCACGGCTACCGCCGAACTCTAAATCTAGCCGTGTGATTTTATAATCTGTGTTGAGTAAAGCAATGGGCCTATATGATTCTTTTTTTGTTGGGTCCTTCCCTGGCTTCAATATTAAAGTGGTGTAGGAAGCAGTAAAGCTAGGGGTTGGGTCTTTTCCTTCTATATAAAGAGAGTTGAATAAAGTAGTTAAGTAAGGTATGATAGGAATGTTTAAAGCTTGGTAAAATTCATTCGTTAATGCGTCTGGGCCTGGGGCTTTATTGTGAGGCAGTGTTTGGATTGCTTTATTTACTTCCATTTCAGTGATTGGAGCATATAAGTCCTGTAGGACTTCAGGATGTAATGTGGGAAAAGCAATTTTATTCCAGAATTCATCATGTGCCTGTACGTTGGAAGTTCGTAAAGAATATAGATCAGAGTAGTATTTAGAAAATAGTTGTAAAAGTTCTTCAGTGGTATTGAATATCTGGCTTTCCGTATTTATGTTATCTATGGATTGAGAGCCTCTCTCGATTTTAAGAAGTTTTGCTAACAACTTTCCCGTTTTATTTCCAAACTGATATAATTTTGATTGGACCCTAGCATCATTCTGTGTTGTTTTGTAAAGTAAAAAAGAGTCCCTGTTTTGTAAAGCAGAGGTATATTTAGCCCAACTCTGTGAAGAGTTTTCAATTAAGTGCAAATTATATGCGTTAGAAACTGCTCGTGCCAACTCCCCCTCCCTTTGCTTGAGTTTTTTTGTTCTGTTCACATTATATGCTATAGTCTCCCCCCTTAATATTGCCTTAGCCGTCTCCCAGAATAGTAAAGGACGTGAGATATAATCGCGGTTCAGGTCGGCATAGTCTTTAAATTTAGCTTCTAACCAGTTTTTAAATTTGAGATCTGTGGCTAGAAATGTTTGTTTGCCTTTGATCATGTGATTGAAAATCTAAACAAATAGGCGCATGATCGGAGATAGCTATAGGGAGTATTTGAGCCTGGACCTGTGATTTACATAGCCTCTCATCTAATAGAAATACATCTATCCTTAAGAGAGACTTATGTGCTTTTGAGAGGCAGGTGTACTCACACGAGTCAGGATTTTGAAGTCTCCAAATATCACGAACCTTTACGTTTACCATTATTCTGGAGAAAAGTTTTGATTCCAATTTATCTCTTTTAGTTTTTTTAGGCACACGATCTCGTCTTAGCCTATCTAGCGGATATTTAGGGGCCATATTAAAGTCCCCGCCCATTATCAGGTATCCTTCAGCACACATCAAGAGCCTAGCTTGTACTAATTCCCAAAAGGATAAATTAAAAACATTTGGAGCGTATATATTGCAAAGTGTGTATAGAATATTATCAATTTTAATTTTTAGAAGTATAAATCTCCCTTCAGAATCCGAATCTACATGTAATACCTGGTATTTGATGTTTTTACTTACAAGAATAGCTACTCCCCCCTTCCTCTTAATACTTGGAGAGAAGAACACCTCTTGAACCCATGTAGATTTGAGTTTGAGAACCTCTTCAGTTCTCAAGTGTGTTCCTTGCAAAAATGCAATAGAGGTGTTAATTCTCTTCAAGTATGATAATATAGTTTTCCTTTTAATAGGAGATGTAAGTCCACCTATATTCCATGAGGTGATCTTAACTCTACTTGGCATGTCTTATTTATGGAAGAAGAAGAGAGAGAAAAAAAAAAGTGGGGAGGGAAGGAGAAAGGGGAGAGCCCCTTTCCAGAGAGGTAAAACCTTATTAGCTCTCTGGTACCCTTAGCAGAAGGATCCTTATTCATAATAAAATAAAAATTAGACTTAATACAACATCGATATCAATTGTGGCTATTTAGTTTATAGCAAATTTTTCAGCATAGAATTTTCCTGCTTCAGCTGGAGTATCAAAGATATACGACTGATTCTCTACATATACCCTGAGTCTAGCAGGATGCAATATGTTTGCCCTTATTCCCTGCTGAATGAACTTTGTACAAATTGGAGTAATTTCCCTTCTTTTATTAACTGTTTCCATTGAGTAATCCTGAAAGAGCAGGATTTTGGCATCCCCTAAAAATATAGGCTGGCATTTATGGAAAGACTGTAGAAATGTGACCTTATCTTGATAATTTAGAAATTTAACAATGATTGGCCTGGGTCTAGCATTTGTCTTAGAGGAATAAACAGGGCCAATTCTGTGTGCTCTTTCAATAAATGTTTTGGGGAAGCTCTAGGGAATCTTTAAAAGCTGCGGGATTGTTACCATGAGTAACTTGAATAGATCATCATATTGCTTGTCCTCGGAAACCCCTATTATCCTAAGGTTGTTCCTACGTGCACGATTCTCTAAGTCTTCAATTTTACTTTGTAATTTTAAAAGTGTATTAATTGAGGTTTCAGTCTTAACATTATATTCTATCATGTTATCCTCTAAGTCTGATATTCTTTGCTCTGCCTCTGAGAGCCTGCCTGCAAATTGTCTAACTTCTGATGTTAGGTGTACAATATCTGATTTAATCTCATCTCTTAGAGTTTCGAATTTAGGTGAGAGGGCTTCCAATATTTTGGAGACTAGAGATTGCATGTCTATAGATTCAGATGTTGTTTGGGTATTACTAGTGGAAGAGAATGTCTCAGCGGCAGGGTCCGAAGTGACCTTATTCCGTTTATCTCTTGATCTAGCCGCCATTGGGGAGGGTGTGTTTTTAGGGTGAAGGTGCAGGAATTTATCCATGTGCTTATAGCTAATGTGGAAGTGCAAAGGGTGTGATAGTGAATGGAAGGGGGATAAAATTAAAGTGCAAAGCCCCTCTCGGGGGTATAGGGAGTCAAAATAATGTAGGTATGAAAAGGAAGGTGACGTGTGAGGGAGTGAATGGGGTGTGAGACATCTACAATGAGTGAGAGTGAGTTATTTTATAGGCGGGTAGAGGAGAGAGAAAAAGAGAAAAAAAAGAAAAAAAAAAGAAAAAAAAAAGAAACAGTATATGTAATTGCCGCTGAGATAGATTCACTCAATTAGACTAGTTCTAATAAATAGTTCTACTATTGATATATTATTATTATTGATCTTATTAAATTTTGGAACCTGAGCCTCTTTGGATAAAGTAAATCTCTCTGAACTTTTCAAAAACTAAAAAATGACCAAAAGCCAATATCCTTAACAAAACAAGCTCGCCCTTAAGAGCTATACAATACAGTCCTGCAGAATGTAGCTTCAGACAGTATCAGAGTTTACATCAGCATAAAACTGCAAAATACAATCCTAAAAATTGTTATTCTGAACAGTATCAGAATTTACAATAATATGAAACTTCAGTTTTACAAGATTTACCTCTATCTTTTACTTCCCCCTCTGGTGACTTTCAACTTATTCATGCAAGCAGGTACACAAACCTTTTGTCTCATTACACAAAGGCAATATTATAAGAAAACATAAACGCAGGCTATTACAACCTTATTGATAACACATTCAGTATAGAGAAAGCTTGTGTGGTGTCAATATTTTTCAATATAATGTTTCTGGGGGATCTTGAGAAAGTAAACCTCCTTTAGTTTATACAGCTAAATATATCTCGCCTTACAGTTAAGCCTAGCTATATTAAAGACCCTTTGTGTTAACTATGCTATATGTGATAACATGTAGGTTTATGCTTAGTAGATAAAACAAAATATAGGCCAGTGTATTATAGGTAATTATAAATATGTGGTTTCACAAAAAAAAAATAAAAAAAAAATGTTATAAATTACTTCTATATTTGTCACACTTGAAGTCACCATAGGGGATGCATTTAAGCTTACTAAGAAAAAAGGGAAGAAAAAATGTCCAGTTTTTATATGAAAAATAATGAGCAACATCAATTATTTGTCCATAAGTTTAAAGAGTCCATGAGGCTTTTATCAAAAGAAAAAAAAATAGCATCAAGTTAGTTGGTTACTTTACCAGTCTCTGGTCTAGGCTAAAGATAGCCGGTATTAGAAGCAGGGTCCTCCTTGATAGTTGCTCCCCCTGTGCAGCACCGGTGGAGGGGGGAATGCCACTCAGGCAATGAGGAACAAACAATCACCTCCCGGGTGCCGTAGCTCAAACTCTATACGGCATGCATTGTAAGGAGACAACCGGCGTCTACAGCAGGGCTCAGGCAGGTAACCGCAATCCCTACCCCTCTCGCAGCATCGGTGGGAGGGGTCACCATGGGAAACAGCAGATGCGACCCGCCAGGTACCGGAGTTCAACGGTCTCTCCTCTTCTCCCCAGGACAGGCGCAAGGGACTGGAGCAAAATCGGAACCCTCCAGGGATCGTGCAGCCCAGGCCTATATCTCAAGGCAACAGGAGGGAAGAACCGGGAACCACCAAGGTCCAGCCACAGTCAGTGTCGGGGGAAGCGCCCGGTCCCGCAGCGTTTCTGGAGCACCCGTGGGGGGCAGCTCAGGTCGCCTGCATCTGCCCGTGGAAGATCCCATACAGCAGTTCGCTCTGTGTGGCAGGGCAGGGCCCGATGGCAAAAGGCAGGTGTCTCACTAACAACAGCGAGAATAGGCAGGTAAGGGGGCTGTTTGTTGTAGCAGACTTAGATATGTGCAGAGGCTCTCATTCTTCTCAGTATTCGTATACCATACTGTTTAGGGCTTTATTTTAGAAGGAAAGTACTTAGTACCATGATAGGAGCTTCCAATTGCTGCAGCATGCAGCTATAGTGCAATGGCTTGGCACTAACAGAGTTCCAGTAGCGGTATGTTTCACGCTAAACAAGCCACCCAAGGTCAATGGTTTAGGCGGGAGTAACTCGCCAAGAGCTTGTAAGGTAGATAGATCAGCACAGGTGCACAGCGTGACCACACACCTGAACTCCTCCCCCGGAACTCCCATCAATGTTTATCTTTAATACTAATTTCACATATACATACTTTCAAAGTATAATACACTGTAACAAATGGCACTTCCAAGTTCTGATGAGTGATCAATGACTTAAGTATAGAACCATTTGATTCGTTAGTGATAGTAGAAAATTTATATTTCAATCAGATTGGCTGATTTCATTAATCACGTGATTATGCATTAACCAATAAGAAGTTGTAGAAAACTTTACCAGTTTGTGGGTTGTTTAGGAGTTTGAGTATTGCGTCAAAATTGGTGCGAAGTGGAGAGTGGGACTTGTATTACATGTGTTAAACATGGTGCAAATAGATTTATCCAAAAAAAGGAAGTTCGTTATATTATGTAATGTATTTATTTCATTTTATTCCCTATTGCACCAAATTTTGGAGCAATAATATTGTCCCCTAGCTTTGTAATGAGAGACAAAGATGTAACATAATCCATAAGTAGTAATGTATTTCATTTGTATCCCTATATCTACTAGTGCACCAAATTTGGAGCAATACTTTGCACCAAATTGGGAGCAATAATATTGTCCCCTTGCTTTATAATGAGAGACAAAGATGTAGCATAAACCATAAGTAGGGTAACATCTCCCTTATTTACTTTTATTATCTAACTAGGCGATAAGCCTGCTCAGATGTCAGTTTATGTTTAAAAAATACAAACCCCCAAGCTAAAGTTCTAAAAATTAAAAAAGTAAAATTACAGAAATAAATAAACAAAGCTATCCAAAATAAAAAATGTAAACCTAAACTAATGCCCCTATAAAAATAAAAAATCCCCCCAAAATAAAAACACCCCCTAATCTAATATTAAGCTACCAATAGCCTTAAAATGGCCTTTTGTAGGGCATTGCTCTAAGTTAAAAAGCTCTTTTACATTTAAAAATTACTAAATCCCTAAAATGTTAGGGGGAACAGTAAAACCCCCCACCCACCAAACCCCCCCAAAATAAAAAAAGTCCTAACGCATTTAAAAGTCAGTAGTTAAGAGTTTTATGGTACAACGCTGTAGCATAAAACCCATAACTAAAGTGCTAAAAGTACACTAACACCCATAAACTACCTATTAACCCCTAAACCGAGGCCCTCCCGCATCGCAAACACTATAATAAAAATTTTAACCCCTAATCGCCGCTCCGGACATCGATGCAACTATAATAAACATATTAACCCCTAAACCGCCGCACTCCCGCCTTGCAAACACTAGTTAAATATTATTAACCCCTAATCTGCCGTCCCTAACATCGCTGCCACCTACCTACATTTATTAACCCCTAATCTGCCGCCCCCAACGTCGCCGCCACTATACTAAATGTATTAACCCCTAAACCTAAGTCTAACCCTAACCCTAATACCCCCTAACAAATATAATTACAATAAATCTAAATAAAAATTAATATTATTACCTAAATAATTCCTATTTAAAACTAAATACTTACCTATAAAATAAACCCTAAGCTAGCTACAATATAACTAAAAGTTACATTGTAGCTAGCTTAGGGTTTATTTTTATTTTACAGGCAAGTTTGTATTTATTTTAACTAGGTAGAATAGTTATTAAATAGTTATTAACTATTTAATAACTATCTAGCTAAAATAAATACAAAAGTACCTGTAAAATAAAACCTAACCCTACAATTAAATAAATTAACTAAATTGAAAACAATTAAATAAATTAAATTAAATTAGCTAAAGTACAAAAACAAACAGACACTAAATTACAGAAAATAATAAACAAATTACAAGATATTTAAACTAATTACACCTAATCTAATAGCCCTATCAAAATAAAAAGCCCCCCCAAAATAAAAAAAAACCCTAGCCTAAACTAAACTATCAATAGCCCTTAAAAGGGCCTTTTGCGGGGCATTGCCCCAAAGTAATCAGCTCTATTATCTGTTAAAGAAAATACAAACAACCCCCCCAACATTAAAACCCACCACCCACACAACCAACCCCCCAAATAAAATACTATCTAAAACAACCTAAGCTCCCCATTGCCCTGAAAAGGGCATTTGGATGGGCATTGCCCTTAAAAGGGCAGTTAGCTCTTTTGCGGCTCAAACCCTAATCTAAAAAATAAAACCCAATCAAATACACCCTTAAAAAAACCTAACACTAACCCCCTGAAGATCGACTTACTGTTCTGAAGACCGGACATCCATCCTCAAGGAAGCGGCAGAACTCTTTATCCAACCGGGCCGAAGTCCTCAACGAAGCCGGGAGAAGTCTTCATCCAAGCTGGGCGAAGTGGTCCTCCAGACGGGCAGAAGTCTTCATCCAGACGGTATCTTCTATCTTCATCCATCCGACGCGGAACTGCTCCATCTTCAAGACATCCGACGCGGAGCATCCTCTTCAAACGAAGTCTTCATACTGAATGACGGTTCCTTTAAGTGACGTCATCCAAGATGGCGTCCCTTAGATTCCGATTGGCTTATAGAATTCTATCAGCCAATCGGAATTAAAGTAGAAAAAATTCTATTGGCTGATGCAATTGGCCAATCGGAATTAAGGTAGAAAAAATCCTATTGGCTGATGCAATTTTTTCTATCAGCCAATCTGAATCTAAGGGACGCCATCTTGGATGACATCACTTAAAGGAACCGTCATTCAGTAAGAAGACTTCGTTTGAAGAGGATGCTCCGTGTCGGATGTCTTGAAGATGAACCGGCTCCGCGTTGGATGGATGAAGATAGAAGATGCCGTCTGAATGAAGACTTCTGCCCGTCTGGAGGACCACTTCGCCCGGCTTGGATGAAGACTTCTCGTGGCTTCGTTGAGGACTTCGGCCCGGTTGGATGAAGACTTCTGCGCTTCCTTGATGATGGATGTCCGGTCTTCAGAACAGTAAGTCGATCTTCAGGGGGTTAGTGTAAGGTTTTTTTAAGGGTGTATTGGGTGGGTTTTATTTTTTATTTAAGGGTTTGGGCTGCAAAAGAGCTAACTACCCTTTTAAGGGCAATGCCCATCCAAATGCCCTTTTCAGGGCAATGGGGAGCTTAGGTTTTTTTCAGATAGTATTGTATTTGGAAGGTTGGTTGTTTGAGTGGTGGGTTTTACTGTTGGGGGTTGTTTGTATTTTTTTTTTTTAGTATTGCGTCAAAATTGGTGCGAAGTGGACATGGTGCAAATAGATTTATCCAAAAAAAAGAAGTTTGTTATATTATGTAATGTATTTATTTAATTTTTTTTCCATATTGCACCAAATTTGGAGCAATAATATTGTCCCCTAGCTTTGTAATGAGAGACAAAGATGTAACATAATCCATAAGTAGTAATGTATTTCATTTGTATCCCTATATCTACTAGTGCACCAAATTTGGAGCAATACTTTGCACCAAATTGGGAGCAATAATATTGTCCCCTTGCTTTATAATGAGAGACAAAGATGTAGCATAAACCATAAGTAGGTTAACATCTCCCTAATTTACTTTTATTATCTAACTAGGCGATAAGCCTGCTCAGAGGTCAGTTTATGTTTAAAAAATACAAACCCCCAAGCTAAAGTTCTAAAAATTAAAAAAGTAAAATTACAGAAATAAATAAACAAAGCTATCCAAAATAAAAAATGTAAACCTAAACTAATGCCCCTATAAAAATAAAAAATCCCCCCAAAATAAAAACACCCCCTAATCTAATATTAAGCTACCAATAGCCTTAAAATGGCCTTTTGTAGGGCATTGCTCTAAGTTAAAAAGCTATTTTACATTTAAAAATTACTAAATCCCTAAAATGTTAGGGGGAACAGTAAACCCCCCCCCACCCACCAAATCCCCACAAAATAAAAAAAACTAACACTAAAAAAACCTAAACTACCCATTGCCCCTAAAGGGGCATTTGTATGGGCATTGCCCTTAAAAGGGCATTCCGCTCTTTTACTGCCCTTAAAAGGGCAATCAGCTCTTTTCCAGCCCAAAGAACACTAATCTAAAAAAAAAAAACTACCCCAAAAAATAAAAAAAAAGCCTAAGACTAAGCCCCAAATAGGTACTCACCGTTCCTAAACTTCGGCGGAGGTCTTCTTCCAGTCGGCTCCATCATCTTCTATCGTCATCCGGAACGAAGGTGGTGCGGAGCAGAGGTGCGGCGCGGAGGTGCCGAGCTGTCTTCCCCAATGCGTGGATACTCAGCGGCAGTCCTCAATGGTGGCGGTCCTTGGGGGCAGCGGTCCACAGCAGCGTGGAAGCTCCTCTCCATCCAATGTCTGTCGTACACTGAAGATTGAATGCAAGGTACCGCATTCAATTTAGGGTACCTTGCATTCTTATTGGCTGAAATTTTGAAATCACCCAATATTATTAGAGCTACTGAAATCCTATTGGCTGTTCAAATCATCCAATAAGATTTCAGTAGCTCTCATCCTATTGTCTGATTTCAAAATTTCAAAATATGGGGTACCTTGCATTCAATCTTCAGTATGTGATGGACAATTGCATGAAGAGGAGCCTCCACGCCACCGAGGACCGCCACTGAGGATCCGTGCCATGGGGAAGCCATCTCCACACCTCCGCACTGCCTTCACTTCGATAGAAGATGATGGAGCTGCCTGGAAGAAGACCTCTGCCTATTTGGGGCTTAGTGTTAGGATTTTTTTTTTTATTTTTTTTTTTATATTTTTAAGATTAGAGATTTAATGGGCTGGAAAAGAGCTGATTGCCCTTTTAAGGGCAGTAAAAAGAGCTGAATGCCCTTTTAAGGGTAATGCCCATACAAATGCCCCTTTAGGGACAATGGGTAGTTTAGGGTTTTTTAGTGTAATTTTTTTTTATTTTGGGGGGTTTGGTGGGTGGGGTTTTTTACTGTTAAAGGGGATTTAGACATTCCCTACGGGCTATTGGTAGTTTAGTTTAGGGGGGGTGTTTTTTATTTTGGGGGGGCTTTTTTATATTCATAGGGATTAGGTTTAATTTTTTTTATTTTATTATTTTCATAGGCCTAGATTTTGAGTTTGGCGTTAGCCGTGAAAACCAGCGTTAGAGGCTCCTAACGCTGGTTTTAGGCTACCGCCGGTATTTGGAGTCACTCAAAATAGGGTCTAACGCTCACTTTTCAGCCGCGACTTTTCCATACCGCAGATCCCCTTACGTCAATTGCGTATCCTATCTTTTCAATGGGATCTTTCTAACTCCGGTATTTAGAGTCGTGGCTGAAGTGAGCGTTAGACATCTAACGACAAAACTCCAGCCGCAGGAAAAAAGTCAGTAGTTAAGAGCTTTCTGGGCTAACGCCGGTTCATAAAGCTCTTAACTACTGTACTCTAAAGTACACTAACACCCATAAACTACCTATGTACCCCTAAACTGAGGCCCCCCCACATCGCCGCCACTCGATTAAATTTTTTAACCCCTAATCTGCCGACCGCCACCTACGTTATACTTATGTACCCCTAATCTGCTGCCCCTAACACCGCCGACCCCTGTATTATATTTATTAACCCCTAATCTGCCCACCACAACGTCGCCGCCAGCTACCTACAATAATTAACCCCTAATCTGCCGACCGCAAAGCGCCGCCACCTACATTATAGCTATGTACCCCTAATCTGCTGCCCCTAACACCGCCGACCCCTATATTATATTTATTAACCCCTAATCTGCCCCCCACAACGTCGCCTCCACCTGCCTACACTTATTAACCCCTAATCTGCCAAGCGGACCGCACCGCTACTATAATAAAGTTATTAACCCCTAATCCGCCTCACTAACCCTATAATAAATAGTATTAACCCCTAATCTGCCCTCCCTAACATCGCCAACACCTAACTTCAATTATTAACCCCTAATCTGCCGACCGGAGCTCACCGCTATTCTAATAAATGTATTAACCCCTAAAGCTAAGTCTAACCCTAACACTAACACCCCCCTAAGTTAAATATCATTTTAATCTAACGAAATTAATTAACTCTTATTAAATAAATTATTCCTATTTAAAGCTAAATACTTACCTGTAAAATAAACCCTAATATAGCTACAATATAACGAATAATTACATTGTAGCTATTTTAGGATTAATATTTATTTTACAGGCAACTTTGTAATTATTTTAACCAGGTACAATAGCTATTTAATAGTTAAGAACTATTTAATAGCTAAAATAGTTAAAATAATTACAAATTTACCTGTAAAATAAATCCTAACCTAAGTTACAATTAAACCTAACACTACACTATCAATAAATTAATTAAATAAAATACCTATAATTATCTACAATTAAACCTACCACTACACTATCAATAAATAAATTAAATACAATACCTACAAATAACTACAATGAAATAAACTATCTAAAGTACAAAAAATAAAAAAGAACTAAGTTACAAAAAATAAAAAAATATTTACAAACATAAGAAAAATATTACAACAATTTTAAACTAATTACACCTACTCTAAGCCCCCTAATAAAATAACAAAGACCCCCAAAATAACAAAATGCCCTACCCTATTCTAAATTACTACATTTCAAAGCTCTTTTACCTTACCAGCCCTGAACAGGGCCCTTTGCGGGGCATGCCCCAAGAAATTCAGCTCTTTTGCCTGTAAAAAAAAACATACAATACCCCCCCCCAACATTACAACCCACCACCCACATACCCCTAATCTAACCCAAACCCCCCTTAAATAAACCTAACACTAAGCCCCTGAAGATCTTCCTACCTTGTCTTCACCCTACCAGGTTCACCGATCCGTCCTGAAGAGCTCCTCCGATGTCCTGATCCAAGCCCAAGCGGGGGGCTGAAGAGGTCCATGATCCGGCTGAAGTCTTCATCCAAGCGGGAGCTGAAGAGGTCCATGATCCAGATGAAGTCTTCTATCAACGGCATCTTCAATCTTCTTTCTTCCGGATCCATCTTGCAGACCTACGACGCGGAACATCCTCTTCTCCCGACGCCTACTAGCCGAATGACGGTTCCTTTAAGGGACGTCATCCAAGATGGCGTCCCTCGAATTCCGATTGGCTGATAGGATTCTATCAGCCAATCGGAATTAAGGTAGGAATATTCTGATTGGCTGATGGAATCAGGTAGGAATATTCTGATTGGCTGATGGAATTGGCTGATGGAATCAGCCAATCAGAATCAAGATCAATCCGATTGGCTGATCCAATCAGCCAATCAGATTGAGCTCGCATTCTATTGGCTGATCGGAACAGCCAATAGAATGCAAGCTCAATCTGATTGGCTGATCGAATCAGCCAATCGGATTGAACTTGATTCTGATTGGCTGATTCCATCAGCCAATCAGAATATTTCTACCTTAATTCCGATTGGCTGATAGAATCCTATCAGCCAATCGGAATTCGAGGGACGCCATCTTTAATGACGTCCCTTAAAGGAACCGTCATTCGGCTAGTAGGCATCGGGAGAAGAGGATGTTCCGCATCGGAGGTCTGCAAGATGGATCCGGAAGAAAGAAGATTGAAGATGCCGTTGATAGAAGACTTCATCCGGATCATGGACCTCTTCAGCTCCCGCTTGGATGAAGACTTCAGCCGGATCATGGACCTCTTCAGCCCCCCGCTTGGGCTTGGATCAGGACATCGGAGGAGCTCTTCAGGACGGATCGGTGAACCTGGTAGGGTGAAGACAAGGTAGGATGATCTTCAGGGGCTTAGTGTTAGGTTTATTTAAGGGGGGTTTGGGTTAGATTAGGGGTATGTGGGTGGTGGGTTGTAATGTTGGGGGGGGTATTGTATGTTTTTTTTACAGGCAAAAGAGCTGAATTTCTTGGGGCATGCCCCGCAAAGGGCCCTGTTCAGGGCTGGTAAGGTAAAAGAGCTTTGAAATGTAGTAATTTAGAATAGGGTAGGGCATTTTGTTATTTTGGGGGTCTTTGTTATTTTATTAGGGGGCTTAGAGTAGGTGTAATTAGTTTAAAATTGTTGTAATATTTTTCTTATGTTTGTAAATATTTTTTTATTTTTTGTAACTTATTTCTTTTTTATTTTTTGTACTTTAGATAGTTTATTTCATTGTAGTTATTTGTAGGTATTGTATTTAATTTATTTATTGATAGTGTAGTGGTAGGTTTAATTGTAGATAATTATAGATATTTTATTTAATTAATTTATTGATAGTGTAGTGTTAGGTTTAATTGTAACTTAGGTTAGGATTTATTTTACAGGTAATTTTGTTATTATTTTAACTATTTTAGCTATTAAATAGTTCTTAACTATTTAATAGCTATTGTACCTGGTTAAAATAATTACAAAGTTGCCTGTAAAATAAATATTAATCCTAAAATAGCTACAATGTAATTATAATTTATATTGCAGCTATATTAGGATTTATTTTACAGGTAAGTATTTAGCTTTAAATAGGAATAATTTATTTAATAAGAGTTAATTAATTTCGTTAGATTAAAATTATATTTAATTTAGGGGGGTGTTAGTGTTAGGGTTAGACTTAGCTTTAGGGGTTAATACATTTATTATAGTAGCGGTGAGCTCCGGTCGGCAGATTAGGGGTTAATGTTTGAAGTTAGGTGTCGGTGATGTTAGGGAGGGCAGATTAGGGGTTAATACTATTTATTATAGGGTTAGTGATGCGGATTAGGGGTTAATAACTTTATTATAGTAGCGCTCAGGTCCGCTCGGCAGATTAGGGGTTAATAAGTGTAGGCAGGTGGAGGCGACGTTGAGGGGGGCAGATTAGGGGTTAATAAATATAATATAGGGGTCGGCGGTGTTAGGGGCAGCAGATTAGGGGTACATAAGGATAATGTAAGTAGCGGCGGTTTACGGAGCGCCAGATTAGGGGTTAATAATAATATGCAGGGGTCAGCGATAGCGGGGGCGGCAGATTATGGGTTAATAAATGTAAGGTTAGGGGTGTTTAGACTCGGGGTACATGTTAGGGTGTTAGGTGCAGACGTAGGAAGTGTTTCCCCATAGCAAACAATGGGGCTGCGTTAGGAGCTGAACGCGGCTTTTTTGCAGGTGTTAGGTTTTTTTTCAGCTCAAACAGCCCCATTGTTTCCTATGGGGGAATCGTGCACGAGCACGTTTTTGAGGCTGGCCGCTTGCGTAAGCAACTCTGGTATCGAGAGTTGAAGCTGCGTTAAAAATGCTCTACGCTCCTTTTTTGGAGCCTAACGCAGCCTTTTTGTGGACTCTCAATACCAGAGTTATTTTTATGGTGCGGCCAGAAAAAAGCCGGCGTTAGCTACGCGAGTCGTTACCGACAAAACTCTAAATCTAGGCCTTAGTGATTAGGTTTTATTTTTTATTTTTGATCATTTTGTTTATTTTTTTCTGTACTTTTAGAGTTTTTTATTTTTTGTATTTTTAGATTTTTTTTTGTAATTTAATGTTAGGTTTTATTTAAGTGTAACTTAGTATTGTGGTTAATTTAGGGGTTAGAGGGCTTAGTAATTAAATAAGTTATTTGCGTTGTGGGGGGTTAGTGGTTTTTAATAGATAAATTAGGTTTATTGTGATGTGGGGGTTTGTTGGTTTAGGGGTTAATAGGTTAATTAGTTTTATTGTGATGTGGGGGTTTGTCGGTTTAGGGGTTAATAGTCTAATTAGGTTTATTGCAATGTGGAGTTTAGCGGTTTAGGGGTTAATATTTTAATTATGTTATTTGCGAATTAGGGGTTAATTACTTTATTATTTTGCTATGTGTGGCTTGGTGGTTTCGGTGTTTGTTAATACTTTGTGCGGGAGTTTAGTTTTTTTTTGTATACTTCATGCAAGGAGTTACGTCGTTTTTTTTTTATTTCTTGCGGGTGGTTAGTTACGTGTTTTTTCATGCGGGGGGTTGCGTGTTTTTTTTTTTTTTTAAAGGCTTCGGGTTTGCCTACGTTGTATCCAGGTGGATTCCGAAAATGGCAGGGTGGTGAAAAAATCCACCTGCTGAATCCACCGGGATGGAGCTTCGCTGCATCCAGGTGGATTCTTACATTCTTTTGGCTGCCTCGCACCTCCAACATTCCTTTGAGGATGCGTGCGCAACTGGCAACACTGATGGACGCGTTACAAACCCGATTATAGTATAGATATGCTTCATTGTCTTGTAGCATCTAACATAACCTTTCTGTGTTTTCAGACTACCATTGATTTCTATGGCATTCGTGGCCTCAAGGGTGGCGGTTTGAGCAATAGGTACGCTGCATTGGAATTGACGCAAGTGTACCTGTTTAATGTTTGATAAATTGGCAAGAGGGTCAAATAGAGTCGAATGTGACAGCGGATGATCAGTATTCCGCTCGAATAACACAAGCATCGATCTGCGTCGGTTTGATATCGGGAACGTATATTATGTCACACATTTCAAAATTTGACGATCTTGACGCTTTGTTAACTATGGCGGATCAACTTTGCGTCTAATTTGACACGAGATTCCAGCGTATTATCAGTTGAAGTATTGATAAATCGGCCCCTTGGAGTAGACTGTCCCTTTAAGGTTACATTACAGCTCATTTAAATTAACCTCTTTGTACAGTGTGTAAGAAATATCATCATTTACATGTGTGAGATTAAACTATTATAATTCAAATCCATCATGATCACTTCTAAACAATATCAATGCCATTTGTATATAGGTATGATGAGCAGGTTTGCTTAATGATTATATCAACACTTTTAATACTTTTTAAAAAATATTTTACCAAGTAATCGGCTAGATTACGAGTTGTGCGTTAGGCTGAAAAAGCAGTGTTAACAGGTCCTAACGCTGCTTTTTCCCTACCGCGCTATTACGAGTCTTACAGGTTTAGGGGCACCGCACACTTCTTTGGCCTTTCCGCAAAATGACTTACGTAAAGTTCGTAAAGTATTTCTTCTATGGGACTTCCATAGCGCTGATATTACGAGTCTGTCCTGGGAGGCCAAAAAGTGAGCAGTACACCCTACCCCGTCAAGAGTCCTAACGCATTTAAAAGTCAGTAGTTAAGAGTTTTATGCTACAACGCTGTAGCAAAAAACTCATAACTAAAGTGCTAAAAAGTACACTAACACCCATAAACTACCTATTAACCCCTAAACCGAGGCCCTCCCGCATCGCAAACACTATAATAAAATTTTTAACCCCTAATCGCCGCTCCGGACATCAACGCAACTATAATAAACATATTAACCCCTAAACCGCCGCACTCCCGCCTTGCAAACACTAGTTAAATATTATTAACCCCTAATCTGCTATCCCTAACATCGCCGCCACCTACCTACATTTATTAACCCCTAATCTGCCGCCCCCAACTTTGCCGCCACTATACTAAATGTATTAACCCCTAAACCTAAGTCTAACCCTAACCCTAACACCCCCTAACAAATATAATTACAATAAATCTAAATAAAAATTAATATTATTACCTAAATAATTCCTATTTAAAACTAAATACTTACCTATAAAATAAACCCTAAGCTAGCTACAATATAACTAAACGTTACATTGTTGCTAGCTTAGGGTTTATTTTTATTTTACAGGCAAGTTTGTATTTATTTTAACTAGGTAGAATAGTTATTAAATAGTTATTAAATATTTAATAACTACCAAGCTAAAATAAATACAAAAGTACCTGTAAAATAAAACCTAACCCTACAATTAAATAAATTACCTAAATTAAAAACAATTAAATAAATTAAATTAAATTAGCTAAAGTACAAAAACAAACAAACACTAAATTACAGAAAATAATAAACAAATTACAAGATATTTAAACTAATTACACCTAATCTAATAGCCCTATCAAAATAAAAAGCCCCCCCAAAACAAAAAAAACCCTAGCCTAAACTAAACTATCAATAGCCCTTAAAAGGGCCTTTTGCGGGGCATTGCCCCAAAGTAATCAGCTCTATTACCTGTTAAAGAAAATACAAACAACCCCCCAACAGTAAAACCCACCATCGACACAAAGAACCCCCCAAATAAAATACTATCTAAAAAAAACCTAAGGTCCCCATTGCCCTGAAAAGGGCATTTGGATGGGCATTGTCCTTAAAAGGGCAGTTAGCTCTTTTGCGGCCCAAACCCTAATCTAAAAAATAAAACCCAATCAAATACACCCTTAAAAAAAACCTAACACTAACCCCCTGAAGATCGACTTACTGTTCTGAAGACCGGACATCCATCCTCAAGGAAGCGGCAGAAGTCTTCATCCAAGCCGGGCGAAGTGGTCCTCCAGACGGGCAGAAGTCTTCATCCAGACGGTATCTTCTATCTTCATCCATCCGACGCGGAACTGCTCCATCTTCAAGACATCCGACGTGGAGCATCCTCTTCAAACGAAGTCTTCTTACTGAATGACGGTTCCTTTAAGTGACTTCATCCAAGATGGCGTCCCTTAGATTCCGATTGGCTTATAGAATTCTATCAGCCAATCGGAATTAAGGTAGAAAAAATCCTATTGGCTGATGCAATTGGCCAATCGGAATTAAGGTAGACAAAATCCTATTGGCTGATGCAATTTTTTCTATCAGCCAATCAGAACAACCCCCGATTTTGGGGGCAGCAGATTAGGTGTTCATAATTATAATGTAGGTGGCGACGGTGTCCGGAGAGGCAGATTAGGGGTTAATAAATATAATGCAGGTGTCTGCAATGTCGGGGGCGGCAGATAAGGGTTAATAAGTGTAAGATTAGGGGTGTTTAGATTCGGGGTTCATGTTAGGGTGTTAGGTGTAGACATAAATTTTATTTCCCCATAGGAATCAATGGGGCTGCTTTACTGAGTTTTACGCTGCTTTTTGGCAGGTGTTAGACTTTTTCTCAGCCGGCTCTCCCCGTTGATTCCTATGGGGAAATCGTGCACAAGCACGTACGACCAGCTCACCGCTGACTTAAGCAGCGCTGGTATTGGAGTCCGGTAAGGAGCTAAATTTTGCTCAATGCTCACTTCTTGCCTTTTAACGCCGGGTTTGTAAAAACCTGTAATACCAGCGCTGCATGTAAGTGAGCGGTGAGAGAAAACTGTTCGTTAGGCTGATTGATTTTTCAGTATAACCAATTACTGTTTTAAAAAGCCCAGTGTTCTGATTTGGGGTCAGATTACAACTGGAGCACAAACGTTTGTGGGGGAGCAATTACGGGGTTTATCAGGGTTGTTTGCGTTTGTCAGGTTTACCGCTGGTATTACTAGTTGTAAGTAAACCTGATCGCTTGAGTGCAATCGTGATTGACGCTAGAATGATTACCACATCCTCAGAGCGCTGGTTAACTGTTTTGCAAAACAAAACACATACAAAATACATTACAAAGTACACTTCCATTCATAATAACCCCATCTAATAAACATTATTGAAAAAAATATATATATACACAATCAATTCTAAGTATGTAAACTATCTAGAGAGATATACAAATTTCGTGTGGTGCAGACCCTATAAACATGAATTCAAAAAACTAACTACAAGAGAAGAGACAGGACTCATTATTAATAATTGTCCTTTATAAAGGACCATTTATTATGATGAGTCCTGTCTATTCTCTTATAGTTAGTTTTTTGAATATATATAGATATATATATAGTTATAAATATATTTTGTACAAAAAAAAACATATACAGTATATATATATATATATATATATATATATATATATATTTCTAAGTAAATAGAATATATTCTGCTATGTGAAGAACATTGGAATGTGAAATATTCATACTTTCATGTCTGTTAACGCACTCAAATAGTTTTTGTCATATTGACTACTATGGGGGTACACGTGAATATTCTAAGTTCGGCTTTTTGCACTTGTTGGGTCAATGCATGAGTGAAAACAGTTTACTTTCAACTCATAATATCAGCACAACCCGACAAGCGCAAAAAGCCAAACTTCTAGCGAAGTTAACACTTGTAATCTGGCCCTTGGTGAGATATTAATCTGAATTTAAGAAGAATTATATGGGTTTCTATTGGAAACATCAATAATGTAGCCATAAAAACTGGAACACACACTGATGTGAGCAGGCTTTGTCTTTTCAGTCATAAAGGCATAATTCTGTTTGATATCCCAGTTATAAACGTGTGATCCTGTTTGAAATTCCAGTCTAAAAAGTATGATCCTGTTTAAAATAATGTTTATGAAAATGCCTTTACTGAAAGTGACAATCACAACAATGTAAGTATGAAGAGAAGTAAACATTTACAGAAAGTGATTGCAACATGCCATATGTTGGGTCCTGATCTCACTTTTCCTGAATGCCCTTAGCTGTATTGGATATCAGTTATTAAATACATATGTAAATTCATATATACCGGCATACCTCGTTTTATTGCACTTCACAGATATTGCTCTTTTTACAAATTGAAAGTTTGTGACAACCCTGTGTCGAGTAAGTCTATCGGCACACTTTTTACAACATATATACAGATATAAACACACACAAATACACATGACTACACATATATACACACAGCTATATTTACACACCACCAGCAAAAAGATTACATCTTGCTGAAGGCTCAGATGATAATTAGCATTTTTTAGCAATAAAGTATATTTTAATTAAGGTATGTACATTTTATTTAGACATAATGCTATTGTACACTTATATTCACTTTATTGCAGGGGTCTGGAACTGAACCTGCAATATCTGTGAGGTACGTCTGGGTAAATATGTAAATGTGTGTCCTGGGGGGACGTGTCCAGGTAGTGCCGGGAAAGGACGCAAAATCAACGGTCTCCAGCCTGAGTTATTTATTCTTACAACTATCACTGAAACCAAACAGCAAATGTGGTCAAATATTGTTCAGCTAACTATATGAACACTTACTGATCACGGAAATACCAAGCTTTGTGATATTTGCTCCGTCAATACCCTGATCTAGACTGTTGAGACCTTAGGATGCTGGATTCTCGACTACCTCCCCGGTAATCCGGGTGCAACAGTTATCCTCTGATAACCTAGCATCCAACACAAAGCTACACTAAACATGGAGGAGGCTCATAAGGTTTTGTACGCCATACTACAAGATTTCGGCAGACAACTAGATGGCTGTTTCACAGACCTATCAGATACACTAGAAGCGGCAATGGGAGGTGCGGCTAGCTATACTCTTGATGTCACGGAATTAGGAGCCACACCGCAAGAGCAACATTGAGAGCGACTACAAGCACCATCTCATCAACCCCCACTGCTTGACGGCTATAACGAGGGTTTTGGGGTTACATCGCAACGCCAAAATGACCCACTTTTCACTGATCCCTTAACAAGGAGAGTTGAAGATATGGCAATGGCCGGGAGCTGCATTGCATTACTGATGGGGAATCTACAGAACTTGATGACTCGGCAACCATCTGGCACCAAACTGCTCCTCACAGCATCAGAGGCACATTGCATGCTATTGGCCCTTGATCGAGGAGGGATAACCGACTTCATGCCACTACAAAGCTTGGCCAGGCGGTCAGACATTTTTCAATTGATGCGGTCTGCTTATCCAGATATGACACAGGCCTTCAGAATCGACCACGCATATCCGGTCCTCTATCAAGTTTACATGGAGTCTCTGGAAACCGGAGTGGGATAGCAAAATGGAGATTACCCACAAAAACTCAGGGGCTGCTTCTTGTATGTTATGCTAGTTACTGGCTTTGATTATATGCCCACATACTGCAGTTTTCCCAAAAAAATAGTGGACAGTTTATTTTCATGTATTAACTACTACGTTTTAACTGTGGTATTGCTGTGTTATAATTGCATGGGTTTTATCTTCACTTGTTACTCTATTTCTAAAGCGCATTGCTTCATACTATTTGACCTTAACAGAGAAATGCGATATTACTTAGCCCCAGTTTGATTTCTATCTAATTATTAATACCTAATTATTTCATTAATACAAACTCAACACTCCCTAGGTATCCAGCATACTGGGATTTAAATGTTTTAAATATTTTTGATATATCTATGTAGATGGTTTATATTTCACTATTTCACCTATTGAGCATTCTGTCTGCGGCCAAGACAGCATGCTACAGCCTGACTGAGTGATATAGCCAACGCGCAAGAGTTATCTTACTCCAATATTTGCTGCTATTTGGATTCTTTACATCTAAATATTAGTATTACGGGAACACAGGGCTGAAATGGTAATTTTAACAGCTGAGACACAAAGGCATTCTTAAAGGGACACTAAACCCAAATGTTTTCTTTTATGATTCAGATAGAGTATGCAATTTTAAGCAACTTTCTAATTTACTCCTATTATCAATTTTTCTTTGTTCTCTTGCTATCTTTATTTAAATAGCAGGAATGTTATGCATAGCAGCTGGACCATTTTTGGTTGAGAACCTGGGTTATGCTTGCTTATTGGTGGGTAAATGTAAGCCTCCAATAAGCAAGCACTATCCATGGTGCTAAACCTAAAATGGGCTGGCTGCTAAGATTTACATTCCTGCTTTTAAAATATAGATAGCAAGAGAACAAAGAAAAATTGATAATAGGAGTAAATCAGAAAGTTGCTTAAAATGGTATGCTCTATCTGAATCATGAAGGAAAAAATTTGGGTTCAGTGTCCCTTTAAGAACTCTAAATGTTTATATGTTGCTATTTACTTGCTCCATTTAGTGGTCATAACGAAGTAGTCACTGATGTTGATTGCCCTATTTCCCTAATCTGGACATCTTAGTCTAATCGAGCTCTTACTCATAATGTCATTGCATTATTATTTAGTATACAGAGGGTACTTAACATTTAAAATATAATGGCTACTTTTATATATCTATATTTTTACAACGCTATTAGATTGTAGCATTGCACCCTTGCCATACACGTAGCATTGTATAAGGCTACAGTGTCTAGTCCACTATGTAATCCCATTGACTACTCTCCTATACTCATGGGTTTCCAGTACCATTGGAATTAGTTGGCAGTCCCACTTGGCAATCCCACTTTGTAATCTTTATCATATTCATGACTCTAGATAATTGTATTTGATTTACACAAGTCATTTCCAGGACAGACCATCTACTCCTGTTGTTAAGCCCCTCTCCTCCCTTTCCCACCGGCCCTTATTGCCTGCGGGTCATACTCCTACTTCCTTTACCCACATCGCCTATAGGTGGCACCTACAGAGGTCCTCTATCCATAACAAGCTGCTGCAACACTAGTGGCAGGGCTGAGCTATACTTTATATTAGCCAGATTCAGGGAGTCTATATTATTGTTCAGTTATTTAGGAGAGGTATTGGGTGACTATAAAAATCCTATTAGGTACTTCATGGGGGAAGTGTTGCTGACTTTAGGCTTGAGATGCCTACGAGTCCCATATAATCACCTCATAGATGCGACCTCTCTCTGATTGATAATATAAGTTTTTGCTCTCTTGTTTGTACCACTATATTCTGTCTATCCATGTTTATATATGCTCCTTAAAACCTGCATATGTCCTGATAGTAAGTTATTAATATGTAGATTAACTTGCAGGCACATTTCTCTATTTTAGGTCAGTTTTCTGTTATATTTACTGATAATGGAGATCTCATCACATCTCTATAAGGAATTGGGTAATTAAAGTTAGCAGGGAGCGCATTGAGAAGATTGCTTCATAAGTCTGGACTTCCTCTGATTCCCTTCAACCTCTGCCCCTAACTAATACATTAGATAGGCCCCTGATATGGATGTATAGGTCCCTAATGACAGTAGTACTACTTGAGAAATGGGCCTGTAAGCCTTCATGTACCGGCCACTTGTATAGCTTCTACTTTGTATATTCCTTCTCTGGTTTTCTCTCAATGTCATTCCCTTCCTAGTTTGTAACTTTAAAAAGGGTCTTGTAGTTATCATATATAGATCAGAATTAGTGTCCCATTAGGCTCAAACACAAGGATGCCATGTATACCAAATACCTAACGCACTGAACACTTGAATACAGCATAGCCACTAGTAAGTTAGATTCATAGTACTATTTGTTATCAGTTTCTAACAGCAGGGTTTGTGGGAAGCTCTGCATTCATGTCCTATACATTGGAGAACCTGGCCTCACATGTTCGCCCCCAGACATATCTCATTGTTTAACACCAATTACATATACATCGAGCCTCATGAGATCCACATGACCTATAGCTAGATCCATTCTCACATTCAGGTACTACTTTACCCAATCTGCTATATAACTTTAGCGGGGAACACCTCACAACAACACCATCCTACTTTTAGAAAATCCGCTACTTGCAACATATCTCAGTAATATTTTAAAGCAAATTGTGTGTAATCTCTAGACAAGGAGTTATACCCTCTCGCACCCAAGTTAGAATATTAATATATCATTAGACCTCCCGGACACTTCCCTCCCTTTTTCGCCCCTAATATTCGAGCAGCTCTTGCCTGCTGATTCCCCCCAACTTTTCATTTATTGCTACATATTCAATGTTAACCCTATCAAAAATCAAAAATGAGATTTCATTATTCTAAGTCCATTTACTTATTCAATGGTGGAGACCTGTGATGACTAATAGATATGTTTGGAAATCGTTTAATTGAAAAGGTTTTATTACATCTTAACACACAATCATGTATTGTTATATAAAAGGGCATGTCTGTTGGGTATTACATTGAAAATGTATTTACTTTTCCCTTTAAAATAACTTTCATAGACATGTATGCTTTGAGAAAATACTTGTGTTTCTTATTGTTGTCATAATAAGCTTACAAACATATTTTATAACCAATTATTTATGATATTCACCCTTATATATTATGTACATCTTCTATTGCTGTAAATGGACAAAAGTTATGTTTTGTATTTCCCAAAAATCTCAATAAAAAAAATAAAATAAAATAAAAAAATGTGTGTCCTGTCCAGATGAACTTTACAACAGTGATGAATAGAGCTTTAATTAATCTAGACTGTGTATACAAACACACCTCTAAGAAGGCTCTTTCGGAGTGTCTTGCATATGTGCAACATAATAGAATTAATCTGAATTTTCTTGGAATACTTGCAAAGATGCCAAAAAGGCCAGTTCAGGACTTTATCAAGTGCCCTTACGTGTCAAATGCAATAAGTGTAAAATAGTCTTGAAAACCTGTTGATAAATATTGTGAAAATGGATTGTGATTGTCATGTATATTTAATCTCCATATTAAAAATAGGGCTTTTTTTTGGCAAGCCAAAAACGCACTCACACTACTGTGGACTGGGAAAACTTTCAAGCAAAAATGACCTATTTCCTGGCTATTTCCTGGCCAAAAACCCAGCAAAAAAGGTCAAAAAGTTATATTAATATACTTTTTTATCTCTGTGATTACCTTGTATCTAAGCCTCTGCAAACTGCTCCCTCATTTCAGTTTTTTTGACAGACTTGCATTTTAGCCAATCAGTGCTAACTCCTAGGTAACTCCATGTGCATGAGCACAGTGTTATCTATATGACACACATGAACTAACACCCTCTAGTGATGAAAACTGTCAAAATGCATTCAGATAAGAGGCGACCTTCAAGGTCTTAGAAATTCACATATGAACCTCCTAGGTTTAGCTTTCAACTAAGAATACCAAGAGAAAGGCACCTTGAGAAAGAAAACCCCTAAGCAGTCCGAACCTAGTGCCATCTGCATATCTCTTGACAGCTACGTGTCCGAGAACCAAGGCGGATAGAGAATATATAATCTTCTCTCCCACGGAAGTCATATTAAAAGCAAAAAGCCGTTTGGCACGGTGGCGTGTCTTTAGGCGCCACACTGTATATAACAATCCCCACGGAATCATATTTACAGATCTCTTTCCCGATGGAGATGGACAACTATATTACTGCACAGCTACTTGAAACTTTCCTGCCTATGTTGGATCGCTTACTTCTTCTTTCGCCTCCCAGTGCGAGACCCACAACATTTACCCGCCACAAATCTACAAAGGCCAGCTGCAGCTGACGACCCAGCAACCCTCATCTCAGATTTGGCTGTGGGACCTCTGCCTCGCCACATGGAACAAGCCCTGCACTTATCGCACCTACCTGCCAGGGATGCTATGAGACCGGAGAGGCTCAGTGAAGCCTGCATATTGGACACTGAAAGTGGAGGATCCAACCCTGGGCACTGAGAGGCAGGGCAGGGAATCATTGCCTGAACCATGGCAGGACTTATTCATTGCAAATGCTATGATCTTAGACCCTGAAACTGAGGGCGGCTCCTCAGATGCATGGCGGCCCGTAAGTCTGGGCCTGCGGTGGACCCCTCCCGACACACCACTCGAAACCCCTGCACTTACAAGAGACGCACCATTGTTTCCCTACCAGCATTTGCAGCTATCGGGTGGACTGTTTCTCCCGCACTGTCTCGCACATCGAGCAAACTGGTTGCCTGTCTGTTGTCCCTCTGATCTGCCGCGGGACGCAATTGCCCTGCAAGCCTCGGAGCTGCTCTTGGAATGGGGCAAATGCCCTCTTGGTGTGCTAATGTCCGTGACTTTCACGGTTAAACAGCCCCCCTTCCCTCCGCAAAAACATAATTTATGCTTACCTGATAAATTCCTTTCTCCTGTAGTGTAGTCAGTCCACGGGTCATCATTACTTATGGGATATTAACTCCTCCCCAACAGGAAGTGCAAGAGGATCACCCAAGCAGAGCTGCTATATAGCTCCTCCCCTCTACGTCACACCCAGTCATTCGACCGAGAACCAAACGAGAAAGGAGAATCTATAGGGTGCAGTGGTGACTGGAGTATAATTAAAAAATTTAGACCTGCCTTAAAAAACAGGGCGGGCCGTGGACTGACTACACTACAGGAGAAAGGAATTTATCAGGTAAGCATAAATTATGTTTTCTCCTGTTAAGTGTAGTCAGTCCACGGGTCATCATTACTTATGGGATACCAATACCAAAGCTAAGTACACGGATGACGGGAGGGACAGGCAGGATCTCTATACGGAAGGAACCACTGCCTGAAGAACCTTTCTCCCAAAAACAGCCTCCGAAGAAGCAAAAGTGTCAAATTTGTAAAATTTGGAAAAAGTATGAAGAGAAGACCAAGTTGCAGCCTTGCAAATCTGTTCAACAGAGGCCTCGTTCTTAAAGGCCCAAGTGGAAGCCACAGCTCTAGTAGAATGAGCTGTAATCCTTTCAGGAGGTTGCTGTCCAGCAGTCTCATAGGCTAAGCGTATTATGCTACGAAGCCAAAAGGATAGAGAGGTAGCAGATGCTTTTTGACCTCTCCTCTGTCCAGAATAAATGACAAACAGGGAAGAAGTTTGTCGAAAATCTTTAGTTGCCTGTAAATAAAATTTCAGGGCACGGACTACATCAGAAGTCGTTCCTTCTTTGAAGAAGGGTTAGGACACAATGATGGAACAACAATCTCTTGATTGATATTCTTGTTAGTGACTACCTTAGGTAAGAACCCAGGTTTAGTACGCAGAACTACCTTATCTGAATGAAAAATCAGATACGGAGAATCACAATGTAAGGCTGATAATTCAGAGACTCTACGAGCCGAGGAAATAGCCATTAAAAACAGAACTTTCCAAGATAACAGCTTGATATCAATGGAGTGAAGGGGTTCAAACGGAACACCCTGTAAAACGTTAAGAACTAAGTTTAAGCTCCACGGCGGAGCAACAGATTTAAACACAGGCTTAATCCTGGCCAAAGCCTGACAAAAAGCCTGAACGTCTGGAACTTCTGACAGACGCTTGTGTAAAAGGATGGACAGAGCTGAGATCTGTCCCTTTAACGAACTAGCAGATAAACCCTTTTCTAAACCTTCTTGTAGAAAAGACAATATCCTAGGAATCCTAACCTTACTCCATGAGTAACCCTTGGATTCGCACCAGTGTAATTATTTACGCCATATTTTATGGTAAATTTTCCTGGTAACAGGTTTCCTAGCCTGTATTAAGGTATCAATTACTGGCTCCGAAAATCCACGTTTTGATAAAATTAAGCGTTCAATTTCCATGCAGTCAGCTTCAGAGAAGTTAGATTTTGATGTTTGAAAGGACCCTGAATTAGAAGGTCCTGTCTCAGAGGCAGAGACCAAGGTGGACAGGATGACATGTCCACTAGATCTGCATACCAGGTCCTGCGTGGCCACACAGGCGCTATTAGAATCACTGATGCTTTCTCCTGTTTGATCCTGGCAATCAAACGAGGAAGCATCGGGAAGGGTGGAAACACATAAGCCATCCTGAAGGTCCAAGGTGCTGTCAAGGCATCTATCAGGACCGCTCCCGGGTCCCTGGACCTGGAACCGTAACGAGGAAGCTTGGCGTTCCGGCGAGACGCCATGAGATCCATATCTGGTTTGCCCCAACGACGAAGTATTTGGGCAAAGACCTCCGGATGAAGTTCCCACTCCCCCGGATGAAAAGTCTGGCGACTTAGGAAATCCGCCTCCCAGTTGTCCACTCCTGGGATCTGGATCGCTGACAGGTGGCAAGAGTGAGACTCTGCCCAGCGAATTATCTTTGATCGCTAAGGAACTTCTTGTCCCTCCCTGATGGTTGATGTAAGCCACAGTCGTGATGTTGTCCGACTGAAACCTGATAAACCTCAGAGTTGCTAACTGAGGCCAAGCCAGAAGGGCATTGAGAACTGCTCTCAATTCCAGAATGTTTATTGGAAGAAGACTCTCCTCTTGAGTCCATGATCCCTGAGCCTTCAGGGAATTCCAGACAGCGCCCCAACCTAGAAGGCTGGCGTCTGTAGTTACAATTGTCCAGTCTGGCCTGCTGAAGGGCATCCCCCTGGACAGATGTGGCCGAGAAAGCCACCATAGAAGAGAATCTCTGGTCTCCTGATCCAGATTCAGCGTAGGGGACAAATCTGAATAATCCCCATTCCACTGACTTAGCATGCACAATTGCAGCGGTCTGAGGTGCAGGCGTGCAAAAGGAACTATGTCCATTGCCGCTACCATTAAGCCGATTACCTCCATGCATTGAGCCACTGACGGGTGTTGAATGGAATGAAGGGCACGGCAAGCATTTAGAAGCTTTATTAACCTGTCCTCTGTCAGGTAAATTTTCATTTCTACAGAATCTATAAGAGTCCCCAAGAAGGGAACTCTTGTGAGTGGTAAGAGGGAACTCTTCTCCTCGTTCACTTTCCACCCATGCGACCTTAGAAATGCCAGTACTAACTCTGTATGAGACTTGGCAGTTTGAAAACTTGACGCTTGTATCAGAATGTCGTCTAGGTACGGAGCTACCGAAATTCCTCGCGGTCTTAGTACCGCCAGAAGAGAGCCCAGAACCTTTGTAAAGATTCTTGGAGCCGTAGCCAACCCGAAGGGAAGAGCTACAAACTGGTAATGCTTGTCTAGGAAGGCAAACCTTAGATACCGGTAATGTTCTCTGTGAATCGGTATGTGAAGGTAAGCATCCTTTAAATCCACTGTGGTCATGTACTGACCTCTTTGGATCATGGGTAAGATTGTCCGAATAGTTTCCATCTTGAATGATGGAACTCTTAGGAATTTGTTTAGGATCTTTAAATCCAATATTGGTCTGAAGGTTCCCTCTTTTTTGGGAACCACAAACAGATTTGAGTAAAACCCTTGTCCGTGTTCCGACCGCGGAACTGGATGGATCACTCCCATTAGTAAAAGGTCTTGTACACAGCGTAGAAACGCCTCTTTCTTTATCTGGTTTGTTGACAACCTTGAAAGGTGAAATCTCCCTTGTGGAGGAGAAGCTTTGAAGTCCAGAAGATATCCCTGAGATATGATCTCCAACGCCCAGGGATCCTGAACATCTCTTGCCCAAGCCTGGGCGAAGAGAGAGAGTCTGCCCCCCACTAGATCCGTTACCGGATCGGGGGCCCTCACTTCATGCTGTCTTAGGGGCAGCAGCAGGCTTTCTGGCCTGCTTGCCCTTGTTCCAGGCCTGGTTAGGTTTCCAGCCTTGTCTGTAGCGAGCAACAGCTCCTTCCTGTTTTGGAGCAGAGGAAGTTGAAGCTGCTCCTGCCTTGAAATTACGAAAGGCACGAAAATTAGACTGTCTAGCCCTGGGTTTGGCTCTGTCTTGAGGCAGGGCATGGCCTTTACCTCCCGTAATATCAGCGATAATTTCTTTCAAACCGGGCCCGAATAAAGTCTGCCCCTTGAAAGGTATGTTAAGTAGTTTCGATTTAGAAGTTACATCAGCTGACCAGGATCTTAGCCACAGCGCTCTGCGTGCCTGAATGGCGAATCCGGAATTCTTAGCCGTAAGTTTAGTTAAATGTACTACGGCATCAGAAATAAATGAATTAGCTAGCTTAAGGGTTTTAAGCTTAAGTGAAATCTCATCTAATGTCGCTGAGTCAAGGGTCTCTTCCAGAGACTCAAACCAAAATGCTGCCGCAGCCGTGACAGGCGCAATGCATGCAAGGGGTTGTAATATAAAACCTTGTTGAACAAACATTTTCTTAAGATAACCCTCTAACTTTTTATCCATTGGATCTGAAAAGGCACAGCTATCCTCCACCGGGATAGTGGTACGCTTAGCTAAAGTAGAAACTGCTCCCTCCACCTTAGGGACCGTTTGCCATAAGTCCCGTGTGGTGGCGTCTATTGGAAACATTTTTCTGAATATAGGAGGGGGTGAGAAAGGCACACCGGGTCTGTCCCACTCCTTAGTAATAATTTCAGTAAGTCTCTTAGGTATAGGAAAAACGTCAGTACTCGTCGGTACCGCAAAATATTTATCCAACCTACACATTTTCTCTGGGATTGCAACTGTGTTACAATCATTCAGAGCCGCTAACACCTCCCCTAGCAATACACGGAGGTTTTCCAGCTTAAACTTAAAATTTGAAATGTCTGAATCCAATTTATTTGGATCAGATCCGTCACCCGCAGAATGAAGCTCTCCGTCCTCATGCTCTGCATATTGTGACGCAGTATCAGACATGGCTCTAGCATTATCAGTATACTCTGTTCTCATCCCAGAGTGATCTCGTTTACCTCTAAGTTCTGGCAATTTAGACAAAACTTCAGTCATAACATTAGCCATGTCTTGTAAAGTGATTTGTAATGGCCGCCCTGATGTACTTGGCGTTACAATATCACGCACCTCCTGAGCGGGAGATGCAGGTACTGACACGTGAGGCAAGTTAGTCGGCATAACTTCCCCCTCGTTGTCTGGTGAATGTTGCTTAACATGTACAGATTGACTTTTATTTAAAGTAGCATCAATGCAATTAGTACATAAATTTCTATTGGGCTCCACCTTGGCTTTTGAACATATTGCACAAAGAGTTTCCTCTGTGTCAGACATGTTTAAACAAACTAGCAATTAGACTAGCAAGCTTGGAAATACTTTTCAACTAAATTTACAAGCAATATGTAAAATCGTTACTGTGCCTTTAAGAAGCACACAAAAAACTGACACAGTTGAATAAAAATGAACCGGATTAGTTATATAAACCAAATTTAGCAAAGGATTGCACACATTAGCAATGGATGATTAACCCTTAATATCAGAAAAAAACGTATAACAATTGACAATATAAGCGTTTTTATCACAGTCAAGCACAGTCTCACAGGTCTGCTGTGAGTGATTACCTCCCTCAAAACTAGTTTTGAAGACCCCTGAGCTCTGTGGAGATGTCCTGGATCATGCAGGGAGAAAAAGACAGACTGTGACTGAATTTCTGATGCGTAGTAAAAGCGCCAAAATAGGCCCCTCCCACTCACACTACAACAGTGAGGGAAGCTCAGTAAACTGTTTTAATTTAAAACAACGACAGCCATGTGGAAAATAAAGCCCAAAACAATTTTCACCAAGTACCTCAGATAATTAAACGATTTAACATGCCAGTAAATGTTTAAAATCTAATATATGAAATGTCATTAAAAAGCCTGCTGCTAGTCGCTCACACTGCAAGTTAGGCTAAAAGTTATATGCATACAGTATTTTCCCAGTGAAGTGCCATTCCCCAGAAATACTTAAGTGTAAACATATATACATGTCAGCCTGATACCAGTTGCTACTACTGCATTTAAGGCTGTACTTACATTATATCGGTATTAGCAGTATTTTCAAAGTCAATTCCATTCCTTAGAAAATAATATACTGCAACATACCTCTTTGCAGGTGAACCTGCCCGCTGTCCCCTGATCTGAAGTTACCTTACTCCTCAGAATGGCCGAGAACAGCAAACGGATCTTAGTTACGTCCGCTAAGATCATATACAAAAACTCAGGTAGATTCTTCTTCAAATTCTGCCTGAGAAGGAAACAACACACTCCGGTGTCGTTTAAAATAACAAACTTTTGATTGAAGATGTAAAAAACTAAGTTTAATCACCACAGTCCTCTCACACATCCTATCTATTAGTTGGGTGCAAGAGAATGACTGGGTGTGACGTAGAGGGGAGGAGCTATATAGCAGCTCTGCTTGGGTGATCCTCTTGCACTTCCTGTTGGGGAGGAGTTAATATCCCATAAGTAATGATGACCCGTGGACTGACTACACTTAACAGGAGAAAAAGCTGCTACCGTCTGGGACAGAGACCTCGGGTCGTATCCCGGGATGGAGTCGGGTAACCTGTCTTTTTTTTTTCTGCCCGTGACCCAGCTGACTGTGTACCAGGACAACCTTCAGAGCTGACTCCCATGTTGCACCAATGTAGTATACTTGGCATTTTTGAGCACCGACATATGTTTGAACTCCATCGAATATGTTAACCTGTGGGCTAGCAGCTTCTATGTTCTATGATTTATTTCTGTTCTTCTTAGCCTGGCTAAGTTATGTATCTGGGTGTTAATGTTCTAATTAGTTTTCAATGCGTTAATATTGTCTTTTTTTTTTTTTTACTTATTGTTTAGTTTTATTTCCACCCCCTAGGGGAGGCTGTGGGTAAACCAACGAGAGATTTATAACCTGACATGCTAAACCTTGAAACCATTTGGGTGGTATCCTGGGCAGCTTAGAATGTTGAAACACGCTGCACAAGCAGCTCTCTTAATTATATAAGCACACTACTCACCCTGCAATTACTTCTAAGAGAACACTATGAATATCAGCACCCTTAAATTTGAGCAGTCTTTCAATATTGTGCACCTATATAACAAGTAGCCATGTTCCTACACTCAGGATACTGCACCTCCCTATGCACATATTTTAAATAGCAAAAATCATTGCTCTTGTAAACTGAAAATTGAATATCAACTTGAGCCCCAATGTATCTTTTGTACTGGTCAGGGAAGCTATTCATTTTAAATACATCTGTCATTATGTTAACCAGCCTAATAACCCTAGTTTCATGCTAACAACGTAGAAGACGTCATAATATTGTGTGGTTCAGCTGTATGGAAGGCTACATGTTAGCCCAATCCGCTATTTTCCTTTAGGAAATCTACTGTAAGCGCTGTTGGAGGCACTACTTGGCTGTACTGCCAACCATCAATAGGACTGTTTAATCTGTGTGTATCTGCTTGGTATGTTTATGGATGGGGACACGGTTGGTATATTTAGGGAGTGAACAAAGGGAAAACTTTCACTTTCGGGCTTTGCTTTTCCTGTCCTACTTATAATTTTATAATTTTATTTCGTGCAGTTACTGGCTTGAGGCTGTCAATCTGAACCTCCATGTTTTTCCCACCCTGGCCAAGATACTGTTAATGCTGAGTGCATTGGCTATTTAGTTTGCAATGTAAAGCATTGTAAAAACCGCTAGGCTGTGCCTTGCATGTTTTGACGCTTAATGCCCCTCCCAAATCCATGGAAGCAACTTGATTTAAGGCCGAAGATCTACGAAAAAATTAATGTAACATTTTTAATATTGGCTAATGATTTGCTTAGCACCTTACCATACTATCCCATGCCGCTAGAAACTCTATTGCTAAAACAGTTTGGGGCAATGTACATTGTGATGCGATGCCCAGCATCTTTGTGGGGGGGGACTACATAATTTTGGTTTGAATGTTTAGACTTGTTTGCTTGTTTGGTTTGTGTGTCTGTATTTTAGGTTAGATTAGAATATAAAAAATAAAATCCCAACATTGTGGTACAGAC
Source organism: Bombina bombina (assembly GCF_027579735.1). Taxonomy (NCBI): domain Eukaryota; kingdom Metazoa; phylum Chordata; class Amphibia; order Anura; family Bombinatoridae; genus Bombina; species Bombina bombina. The sequence goes on along the minus strand of NC_069499.1, from coordinate 1,428,138,819 downwards.
GAATACATATATTATAACAGTCTCTAACTCATATAGAACCTTTCTAGACCTCCATATAAAATTGTATTGTTGTACGTTGTTATATCATAGTGACCTATCAATTGTATAGTATCTTACCGCACCCTGCGTGGTGTGTTCTTGACCTGTGTTTTTTTCCACTGTACCATTTGTTGGTTATAAATAAAATTTAAAAAAAAAAAAAAAAAGAATACCAAGAGAACAAAGCAAGTAAATTGGAAAGTTGTTTAAAATTACATGCCCTATCTGAATCATGAAAGTTTTCTTTGGACTTGACTGTCCCTTTAACTAAATAGCAATATTATAAGAACAAGATTGTGATCACCAGGACTGACCTACATTATGTATAGGACCTTTTATCAGCAAACTAATAATATGGCCTGAAAACCTCTCAAAAACCTCTTGAAAACATGTAAACTCAAAAAGTGCTTATTGTCTGATTGGATTGTGTTCAAGAGCTTATATATAGATAAAAAAAATCAGTGTTTACTATTATCTCTGCCTCAAGTAATACAAATATGAAATGTGAAAAAAATAACAACAACAAAATCCCTGACCAGCAGAATACAACTATTTTTAAATATAAAACATATGGAAGTGTAATTAATTTGCATTTTATTATGGGACAATATTTAGACGACATATTTGTTTCATAATTGACTGGTTAAAGAGCTGGACAGTTTAAAAGATTTTACATTTCTCTGTGCCATATCTGAGAAACTATAGTACTGGCCAAGTAGAGAATCAAGGGCATTTGGAAAAGCCATAAGGTGAGATTTTCTTTTCAATGTGTCATCTAAAGTTAAAGGGACTTAAAACTCAAAGAAATATTCACGATCCATACAGAACATACAATTTTAAATAACTTTATGGTTTACTTCTATAATAAGATTTGCTTAATTCTTTTGGTATCCTTCATTAATGGAGCAACAATGTTTTATTGGGAGTTAGCTGAACACATAGGGTGAGCCAATGACAAGAGGCATATATGTGCAGTCACCAATCAGCAGCTAGCTCCCAGTAATGTATTGCTGATCCTGAGTGTACCTAGGTATGCTTTCAAACAAAGGATACCAAGAGAAGGAAGCAAATTATATAATAGAAGCAAATTAGAAAAATTGTTTAAAATTGCTTGCTCTATCTGAGTCATAAAAGTTTAATCTTTATTTTACTATCCTTTTAATAAAACAGAATTAAGCTTTGCATGGTCTGTCATTAGGGTGCCCTCTCACAACCCTGTAGTCTGGATTTTATTTTAGTAGCACTGTGATACTAAGCCAAGATCCGTCGTCCAGTGGTTGCAATCTTGGCTTATTAACCTGTTCACTGCAGGGGTGATGTGGGCTGGAGAGCTGATCAAATTAAAGACATCTAAGGGATCCAGCTGAGTAAAACATAATTTAGAGAAAGCATAATCCTAATACAAGATCATGTGATTAAGATGTAGGAGGATGATACCAGGAAATGGGAGAAAGAAACACTTTATATAGATGGTAGCAGGTGCATAAAATGCCTTTTCATTTTTGTAGCACCTAAAGTATTAAGACAACCTAAGATTTGTTAGTTGTATTACTGTCTTTACAATGTTTTAGTGACAACGGTCTATTTAAAAATATGGCTCCTTGTGGCTGGTTGTAATGACCACTTGGTAAAACGTGCCTGGCCATCAATAAAGTAAGCACTGGTATCTATATTATATAGGAACACATATTAATAAAATAAAAAACTTATATTATGTCTATAGGCAAACTCATTTTTACAGTAAATGATATATACAGAAATGCTCATCTCACCAATAAAAGAGTGGTGAGACATATATGTGTGAAATCGTTCACCTTAGCTTTCGTATATTGTTTAGAACATAACTGCTAAGTTTCCTTGTTTGTATACAATGCAGATAAATTGCTCATGGAACACCTATATCTTTGCTAAGTATGTGATGACCTTTGTTCATTTAAAAAAAACATTAATAATAAACCTATTTTAACTGAGGCATTATGGGTATGTTGTATATTTGTATAAGGTGTGTTTTATGTATATGCATTATACTGTAAGACAGTTTATTATACATTTTAAGTAAGTTCATTAATAAAAAAAAACCCACATCTTTTGGCATGTTTTTTTTGTTTTTAGGAGAAAAAAGATTATGAGCACAGGATATTAATATCCCACAGAAGAAATTGGACACAACTTTTCCAGTCTATAATCATGGACTTTTTAATGTTTGCACTATGTAAATTGAATTTTGAAAAAAATACATTGAAAATATTGAGCTGCTACAAAACTGTAATTTCTCACTGTACAGAAAGGTTTTACTAGTAATATCGCAATTGCACTTTCCACAGTGTATCTATTTGTAATATCAGACTTCTATATACTGCATATATATATATATAATATATATACTTTTTTTATTAGGAGGACATTTATATTGAACTCTACAAACAAACTTCAGCTACACTGCTATAATACTACACACTAGTTCAAAACTACAAACTGTACACCTCAGCAGAATGCTTCCATGGTAACCAAACATTACGCAACATCATACACATCTGGTGGGAATGTCAGAAATTGACTGCTACTCAATGGTTCAAAGCTTGGTATCATCTGTGGTCAATTACAAAGTCCCTTGGAACCACCTGATCAGCCATATGAATGATTTGATAAGACAAGCAAAAGCCCCTCACGAACGAGATAATTCTTTAGTTCTGGGTAGTGGTCAGATTGTGGAATTGATTACAACAAACTAAAAACTCCTTCAGAAGATCTTTGATATCTCTCTGCCACTCGTTCTCTTTATCTTTTTGATTGTAGGTAATGAAGGCCTCTAAGTATGCAACTAAAGGAGAGAAAAAAAGAAGAATCTGAGTTAATATCACTGGGAAGAAGTGAGCTATAAATCATAGCAAAGATTTAGGCTACTTTTTCATTCCTTCAGAATTCCATACAAAGTGCATCACATGACTTGTGGGATTATAACATTTGAAAAGGTTTTCAAACACTTATGTGGACAGATAACACCCTCTATTCATTACATGGGATCAATTTGACAATGGTATTCCAATCCATCAGGAGACAATTTTCCTACAGCTTTTTTTGCTGGACTTTTGAGCTATTCAAATTATCTGTACCTGTTCAAACCCCGCTGTTGATTGGTTTGAGTGACATTTCTTGGCTCTTCGCACTTTTTTATGATAAAGGAACTTGAAAGTCAAAATTATGATTATAACATGGCATGGATTTTAAGATACTTTTCAATATACGTCTATTATAATATTTAAATTGTTTTCTTGCTATCCTTTGTTGAAAAGCATATCTTGCAGCAATGCACTACTGGGAGATAGTTGGCGAGTGGTGGCTATACACATATGCCTCTTGTAACTGGCTCAACAGATGTGTTCAGCAAGCTGCATTGGAGCTGACAAACTACAGTATGTGTTTGTAGGGATTAAAAACATTAGTTATGTGCAAACAGTACAATAATAAAATGTTCTAACATAGTTTTGGAGTTTTAAAGTATTAGTGCATGCGCAATGCACATATTAATAAACACCATTCTTTTTTCCTTATTAAAAAAATAAATAAAAAGTTAAAATATAACTCAAATCACACTTTTATACTAAAAACCTGTACGCACATTGAATATGATTATCAGCATGTTGATTAATAATTGCAAAAAAAGTGTCTATTTTTTTTTTCCAGATTTTGAGGGAATATAATTTTCTAATTCAAAACTATTTGTTTTCTACATTAAACGGCCAATCTTCTTATGCATTAGAATGGTTTAGAAAACCATGCACAAAATCAACAGTTTCTGCATTGCAAATTCGAACGGATTTGAATCTAAACCTAAGAAGGGAAATAACTGATCCAATTTTAAAGATGTCATCATTTTTGTGGTCTGTTTGTTGTCATTGATATAATTTCATTGTAAAAAAAGTATTTATTCTGAGGCTTTTTTAAAGGGGCATGTATTTCAAAATCAAAATTCATAGTTTAGCCACATTGTACATTAAATAAACCTCCAGTTTACTTATATGATCAAATTTACCTCTTTCTCTCCTTTATTGAAAGATAGCTCCTTTTCTGTGGAAGCATACTGAGGTAGGCTCAAGGCCATTCACTATTAATGATGTTTGTAAGAATGAACTGCATTTAGTGCTTAAAGCACGATCATGCTCCTTCCGGCTTTTAAACTGTACGCTAATTATGACAAATACCTAACAGGGGTTTCTATCAATTTTAAAGAGGCCTTTATTACCCCCGTACCAAAGAAATATCTATTAAAGGGACATGAAACCCACATTTTTTCTTTCATGATTTAGACAGAGGATATAATTTTTAACAACTTTCCCATTTACTTCTATTATTTAATTTGCTTCCTTCTCTTGTTATCCTTTGCTGAAAGGTTTATCTGGGAAAGCTCAGGAGCAGCAAAGAACTTAGGTTCTAGCTGCTAATTGGTGGCTGCATATATAAACCGATTGTCATTGGCTCACCCCATGTGTTCGGTTAGAAACCAGTAGTGCATTGCTGCTCCTTCAACAAATAATAGCAAGAGAATTAAGCAAATTATATAATAGAAGTAAACTGGGAAAAAAAAAATTGTATGTTCTACCTAAATCATGAAATACATTTTTTGGGTTTCATGTCCCTTTAAGTCCACATAAATGACAGCCAACGATGCAAATAAGGGGTTTCATGGCTGTTTATGTTAAGGCTCATAGGTCCATATTGTCTGTAGTATTCAAAATAAATGGAAGAAAGGAGTAGATAGATGATACTTTGTGAAATTCTACATAGGAAACCTTTTGCTACTACAGATTGTTTTTTTAATCATTTTCACAACAGTAAGTTTTGCCATGGATAGGAACATATTGTACATATATTATCATTGTCATTACATTATTTGTAATTTTATGTCATTTATTTTGCAATATTTTTATAGTTAGATGTTTTACAACTGCTCATTTTCTGCTTAAAGAGCAAGATGGTTCATAGTTCCATTATACAGTTTATCTTCTAATTTTTTAGTATTAATTGCTATTGAACCAAATTTTTGAAATTTGAACTGATGCTAAATGTGGGATCATAAAATATGTATTTGAATAATTTAGGAAATATTACTAAAAAATACCAAGTTTTATGTAATTGATTTTTTTTTTGCATTTAATTTGGTGGTGGTTTTCGCATATTATGGTATTTCTGAAAACTACAGTTATTTTCTAAAAATACTTCTGAAAAAAAAACCAAGGTATAATAGGGACATGAAACCCAAAATCTTTCTTTCATAAGACTGATAGAGAATACAATTTTAAATAACTTTCCAGTTTACTATTATCTAATTCTTCCTTCTCTTGGTATCTTTTGTTGAAGAAGTAGCAATGCATTACTGGGAGCTAGCTGAGTGCTCTGGCTGAGCCAATAAGAAGAAGCATGTATGGACAGCCACCAATCAGATGCTCTTGAATCTACCTAGGTATACATTTTAACAAAGGATATCAGGAGCACAAGACAAATTATATAATAGAAGTAAATTTGAATTTTTTTTAAAATCACAGCTCTGTCTAAATCATTAAAGAATTTTTTGGGTTTCACGCCTCTTTAAGTGTAAATACAATCAGGGCCAATCAACTAAAACTGGTTCTGCAGTGTAAGAGTTAAACTAGCGCTGTCTGTTTATGTCTTGTCATAAGTTATTTTACGTATACATTATACCAATATGTTTCCAGATATGACACTTTATAAAATTGTATATGAAATATGTTTAAAATATCACAAATGTAATAACTTAATAATAGGGAAATTGCTCTGCATAATAGAACTAAAACATATGTAGGCTCCAAGAATAAATAACTGGTAAAATAGCACAGATGGAAACATTTTCCCCATTGTACTTGCTAAACCTTCTGTTTAAAGAGACCCTTTCTTCTATTAAAATCCAAGTACTTACTAATGCCAAGTGGCGAATTCTGCTGATCTACAGGTTCTTTAGCGATTATAAAATGTATAAGAGATTCCTTCACCTAACTCCCTACCCTGTATGGTAAAAAGGGGTTAATTGGTCTTAAATGAACACTCAATGCAGTAGAATTACATAATTAACACGTGCATAATCAAAAGACAATGATTTAACATCTACTTTGAATTTCAAATAGGCAGTAGATTTTTTTCTGACAAATTTATTTTTTCTCTCATTTTCTGGCCCCCTGTATCATGTGACAGACATCAGCCAATCCCAGACTAGTATACATATATATATCTTGTTCTCCAGAAAGTGTAAATATATATAAAGTGTCTTAAAAATGAATTCTCTTTCTGATTTATATAAGTTTATTTTGACTTGAGGGTCTCTTCAGCTATATTTATTATGTTTTTTCTAGAACTAATACACTATCAAGTAAACTATCAATTACAAAAACAAAACAAACAATAGCAGATACCAAAATATAATAAGAAAGAAGAAAAGGCCAATGTATTAAGGGAAAATAAAAGAGGTGAAAAACATTAAATCCAGGAATATAAGGGTTAAGAATGTCACAGGTTTAAATATTTAATGTATCGGTAGCATTAGGTTTAAAAGAGAAGAAATAAAAGACGTTATAAAATAGGGTTAATAAACACATGAGCAGTCATTTAAAACTGTTGGCTAATGGAGAATGAGTTGGTATTGCAAGAGTTAATAGTCCATGTCTGCTTTTTGAAGGGCTGTCAACTGTTCATGGAAAAATTGCTGTTTCCAAGCGCTTATGGAAGTCCATGTTTTTTCTATTTAGATTTAGTTTTTCTGTGTACCTGAGTGAGAGACAGTTCCGCGTATGCTGTGTGTTTCTGTAGAACATATGTTAAGGGTACGTATACCACTACTATACAGTATATAATGTGAGACTAAGTAGCAAGAAGAGCTGAAGTTAATAAGAATTTCACATGAGAAATAAGAGCACAGCAGAAAGCTTCTTTGGCTCTTACTAGGCAATCTCAGGGCAACATTATCTGAGCAAGTGTCAAAGATCGCCTGCAGCTGGGATGATTACGAAAGCCAAAAACCGTGTTGATACGCGGTCCCCTGCATGTTCAGGTACTCACTGAGGGAAATTTAACAGTCACTTGTTAGCTGTAAAGTATGGGCAGTTCTAAATGATGTAGTTTAAAGGGATAGTAAACATATGGGGCAGATTACAAGTGGCGTGCTAATATTTTTGTTCTGCTTGTGCATATAACAAGTTGAAATTAAAAAGTGCATGAGCAAAAGACTCAGGAGCGCTAACTTCAGGACTTCGGATATCGCAACCACGCTGAAATTCCTTCTTCCTATAGACTTCTACGGGGATGCTGAAGAAATGCCTATTAGTTATCACTCACACGCTAACCCAACACTGTGCTAGACCAACTGCGCTAAAGCCGAAATTGCATTAGGAATACTTTACATTCATGTGTTCTTCACTAGAAGAAATTTTGTTTTTTATTTTTAAATATATATTTCTATTTATATACAGTATATCTGATTATTGTTTTGTAAAATATATATCTATACCTATATATAAAATATAGATATACATTGTATTTACATATATATATAGAAATATCTATTTAAAATAAACAATAAAAATAATTCTTAAGTGAACAACATAGGAATTTCAAGTATTTCTATTCAAAACACATTAAAACCTATTAAAATTGAATAAAAATGATATTGCATGTTTCAAGATATTCGTCTGGGAAGGGCTCAAAAGTGTACATATATGTGTATTCATGTGTATATATGTGTATACTGTATGCATGCACTTACATATTTACACATATAAACACACGCATACACATATTGGGGCATATCTATCAAGCTACGTATGGAGCTTGAAGCCCTGTGTTAATAGTGAGCCTTCAGACTCGCCAGAAACACCAGTTATGAAACAGCGGTCTAAAGATCGCTGCTCCTTAACCTGTCCGTCTGCTCTGAGGAGGCGGACAGACATCGCCATATTTCAACCCGATCAAATACGATCGGGTTCATTGACACCACCTTGCTAGCGGCCGATAGGCCGTGAATCTGCAGGGGGCGGCGTTGCAGCAGCAGTTCACAAGAGCTGCTGGTACAACGCTGACAAAAGCGTATTGCTCTCCGCATTCAGCGAGGTCTGTCATAAAAGTATATCACTTTTGTTTACCCTTTTCAAACCTTTTTAACAATACAGGTTCAAATCCCCAAATCCGCAATTCCAAAATTCAAACTTATTCTGAAATATAGATTCTAGAAATTATGCAAAAAACATAAAAGTAGGGGGGCGCTAAATCTAATGAAACAATATAATATATATAATCAATATAGAAATAAGAGTTAAAAATAAAAAATGTATATCCCTATGTAATAATGGATAGAAAACGATCTGACTGAAAAAACACAGTGATGAAAACTCACAAAAAGAAACAGTGATAACAACAATTTGAAACTATTTAAAATTTGTAACAAGGAAATAATAAGTGATTGTTACGAGTCTTTCGTGATGATTAAAGTCAATATGTAGGCAGCTTTTCTTGTAACCGGTGGTGATTCAATGTATCTAAAATGTAAAAGCAAAAAAAAAGCTAGATTACAAGTTTTGCGTTATGAGTGAAAAAGCATTGTTATGCTTCATAACGCTGCTTTTTCCCTAACGCCGCTATTACAAGTCTTGTAGGTATAGGTGTACCGCACACCTTTTTGGCTGTCACGCAACGTCAGTACCGCACTTTTAAAAAAGTCCTTTTTCAATTGGACTTCCTTAGCGCCTGTATTACGAGTTTTGTGGTGAGGCCAAAAAGTGAGCGGTACAGCCTAAAATGACAAGATTCGTACTGCCATCTAAAGTCAGTAGTTATGAGTTTTATGCTACAAAGCTGTAGCATAAAACTCATAAATTAACTGTCACAAAGTACACTAACACCCATAAACTGCCTATTAACCCCTAAACCGAGGCTCTGCCGCATCACAAACACTAAACTAAAATTATTAACCCCTAATCTGCCGCTTCGGACTTCGCCGCCACTATTAAAATGTATTAACCCCTATTCCGCCGCTCCCCGACATCGTCGCCACTATAATAAACCTATTAACCCCTAAACCGCCGCCCTCCTGCATCGCAAACACTATTTTAATATTATTAACCCCTAATCTCCCGTCCGCCCACACAGCCGCTATAATAAACCTATTAACCACTAAACCGCAAGCCTCCCACAATGAAATATACTAAAATAAACTATTAACCCCTAAACCTCTGGCCCCCCACATCACTACATAAATATATTAACCCCTAAACCTAACCCTAACGTAACCCTAAGCATAACCCTAACACCCCCTAACTTAAATATAATTAAAAAAAATCTAAATAAACCTTACAATTGTTACCTAAATAATTCCTATTTAAAACTAAATACTTACCTATAAAATAAAACCTAAGCTAGCTACAAAATAACTAATAGTTATATTGTAGCTATCTTAGGTTTTATTTTTATTTCACAGCTAAGTTTGTATTTATTTTAACTAGGTAGACAAGTTAGTAAATAGTTATTAACTATTTATTTACTAGCTAGTTAAAATAAATACAGATTTACCTGTAAAATAAAACCTAACATTACAATCAAATCAAATAAATTAAATTATTAAAATATAATCTAAATAAACCTAAGATAACTATTGCCCTGAAAAGGGCATTTGGATTGCCATTGCCCTTAAAAGGGCATTTAGCTCTTTTACATTGCCCAAACCCTAATCTAAAAATAAAACCCACCTAATAAACCCTTAAAAAAAAACTAGCATTAACCCTCGACGATCCACTTACAGTTTTTAAAGACCTCATCGAAGCCAGCAGAAGTCTTCATCCAAGCAGGCAGAAGTCCTCATCGAAGCCGGCAGAAGTCTTCATCCAAGCAGGCAGAAGTCTTCATCCAGACGGCATCTTGTATCTTCATCCATTCGGTGCGGAGCAGGTCCATCTTCAAGACATCCGGCGCGGAGCATCCTCTTCTTCCGATCGTCGCTGGAAAATGACGTTCCCTTTAAGTAACGTCATCCAAGATGGCGTCCCTTACACTCCGATTGGCTGATAGAATTCTATCAGCCAATAGGAATTAAAGGGGAAAAAATCCTATTGGCTGATCCAATAAGCCAATAGGATTGAGCTCACATTCTATTGGGTGATTTGAATAGCCAATAGAATGCGAGCTCAATGGACCCGCTCCATGCCGGATGGATGAAGATAGAAGATGCCGTCTGGATGAAAACTTCTGCCCGCTTGGATGAAGACTTCTGCCGGCTTCGATGAGGACTTCTGCCCGCTTGGATGAAAACTTCTGCTGGCTTCGATGAGGACTTCTGCTCGCTTGGATGAAGACTTCTGCCGCCTGGATGAGGGTGGATGTCCGGTCTTCGAAAACTGTAAATGGATCGTCGGGGGTTAATGTTAGGTTTTTTTAAGGGTTTATTGGGTGGGTTTTATTGTTAGCTTGGTAATGGTTAGCTTATGTTTATTTAGATATGTTTTTATTTGGGGGGTTTGGTTGTGTGGGTGGTGGGTTTTACTGTTGGGGGTTGCTTGTATTTTTTTTTACAGGTAAAAGAGCTGATTTCTTTGGGGGCATTGCCCTGCAAAAGGCCCTTTTAAGGGCCATTGGCAGTTTAGTGTAGGCTAGGGTTTTTTTATTTGGGGGGGAGTTTATTTTGATAGGGCTATTAGATTAGGAGTAATTCGTTTTTATTTTTGATAATTTCGTTGTTTTTTGTGTGTAATTTAGTGTTTATTTATTTTTTTAATTTAGATAATTGTATTTTAATAATTTTATTTATTTTATTTGATTGTAATTTTAGGTTTTATTGTAAGGCAGGTTAGGTTTTAATTTACAGATAACTTTGTATTTATTTTAACTAGTTAGTTAGTAAATAGTTAATAACTATTTACTAACTAGTCTACAAAGTTAAAATAAATACAAACTTACCTGTGAAATAAAAATAAAACCTAAGATAGCTACAATATAACTATTAGTTATTTTGTAGCTAGCTTAGGTTTTATTTTATAGGTAAGTATGCATTTAGTTTTAAATAGGAATTATTTAGGTAATAATTGTAAGTTTTATTTAGATTTATTTTAATTATATTTAAGTTAGGGGGTGCTAGGGTTCGGGTTATGCTTAGGGTTACGTTAGGGTTAGGGTTATTCTTAGGCTTAGGGTTACGTTAGGGTTAGGTTTAGGGGTTAATATATTTATTTAGTGTTAGTGATGTTGTAGGTCAGAGGTTTAGGGGTTAATGACTTTAGTATAGTGGTGGCGACATTTGGGGCGACAGATTAGGGGTTAATAACTGTAATGTAGGTGGCCGCGATGTTAAGGACGGCAGATTAGGGGTTAATAAGTGTATTTAGGTGGCGGTGATGTTAGGGGCAGCAGATTAGGGGTTAATAACTGTATGTAGGTGGCAGCGATATCTGGAGCAGCAGATTAGGGGTTAATATTTTTATTTATGTGGCAGCAATGTTAAGGGTGGCATATTAGGGGTTAATAACATTATGTAGGTTGTGGTGATGTTGGGGCGGCAGATTAGGGGTGTTTAGACGTGGTTTTTATGTTAGAGTGTTATGTTTAAACATAACTTTTTCATTCCCCATAGACATCAATGGGGCTGCGTTACAGATCTTTTTGTTTCCATGATTGCAGGTGTTAGGCTTTTTTTTCCCTGCTCTCCCCATTGATGTCTATGGGGAAATTGTGCACAAGCACGTCAAAGCAGCGCTTGTATTTGGGTGAAGTATGGAGCTCAACGCCACCATATCACCTGTGCAAGCCTGCTTTTTCAGAACTTGTAATAGCAGCGCTATGAAAGGTGAGCGATGAAAATACACGAAATTAGCGAGCAGCCATAACGCCATAACTTGTAATCTAGCCGATAGTGAAGAAATGCAGAAAAAAACAGGTGAACAGGTAATCACAAGTGTGATGGCACTCTTAACGAAAAAAGTGCAAACAGGCAAGCTGACCTTTAACAGCACAGTACGCCGTGACCACAATATCCTGTTTTTTGGCAGAATGGACTGACAGAATGTCTGCAGCTGAACAGAAAATCTTTTGGACTTTGCAGATGAATTAACAAATCTGGAGTGATATCCAGTCCGATTCCCAAGGACTGTCAGGGCTGCAGTTGATGGAGCCAAAACAAATAGGCCACAGTAAAAAAGAGAAGGCAACAGGTGGGGCAATTGGTTTGCTGAACTAGCGTTATACTCTTGATTTTGCCAGGTAGATCAGTATGAGAGTTCATGAAAGAGCTAAAAACATCAGAGTATGATAAAACATATATTTATTGAGCTAAGCAACGCGTCTCTCTGCCACAATGCTCTGGCCGTTTCCTCAGGCTAAATACAAAACATGCCTTCAAAGAGGCTTAAAAAGACATACATCGGATGTGATAGAATAATTGGTTAACCAATGATAGAAGATTATATACAAAGCAGACGATATGTTGTAGCAAAGAAACCGACAAAATTACAACATAGTTTTAAAACTAATCTAAATTTGGTGTCATTGTGCTCTATAAAATCGTGGTACAATCGGATTCCTAAAGATTTTTTCAAACAGGAATTTGTTCATAATAAAAAATCAAAAAGAGACCAAATTATCCCTGATGTCTAAATAGAGATGATTTGAAAAAAACTACATGTAGCAATATAGATGCAGAGATGTAATTTGTGAGATGTACCATTCAAATGTAAATGGTGAATAAATGTTATTACCCTCTACCCTCTTGATCCCTGCAAAAGCTATCCTGTATATTGACTATCGCCTAGATTTAGAGTTCTGCGTTACCTGTCAAAACCAGCGTTAGGGGGTCCTAACGCTGGTTTTGGCCTACCGCTGGTATTTAGAGTCTTGTGAGTAAGGGTCTAACGCTCACTTTCCAGCCGCGACTTTTCCATACCACAGATTCCCTTACGTCAATTGCGTATCCTATCTTTTCAATGGGATCTTTCTAACGCCGGTATTTAGAGTCTTGGCTGAAGTGAGCGTTAGAACTCTAACGACAAGACTCCAGCCGCAGAAAAAAGTCAGGAGTTAAGAGCTTTATGGGCTAACGCTGGTTCATAAAGCTCTTAACTACTGTGCTATAAAGTACACTAACACCCATAAACTACCTATGCACCCCTAAACCGAGGCCCCCCACATCGCCGCCACTCTATTAAATTTGTTTAACCCCTAATCTGCCGACCGCACACCGCCGCAACCTACATTATCCCTATGTACCCCTAATCTGTTGCCCCTAACATCGCCGACCCCTACAAAATATTTATTACCCCCTAATCTGCCCCCCCCCAACGTCGCCGCTACCTACCTACACTTTTTAACCCCTAATCTGCCGACCGGACCTCGCCGCTACTATAATAAATGTATTAACCCCCTAAACCGCCTCACTCCCGACTCAAAAACCCTATAATAAATTTTATTAACCCCTAATCTGCCCTCCCTAACATCGCCGACACATAACTTCAAGTATTAACCCCTAATCTGCCGACCGAACCTCGCCGCTACTCTAATAAATGTATTAACCCCTAAAGCTAAGTCTAACCCTAACCCTAACACCCCCTTAGTTAAATATAATTTAAATCTAACGAAATAAAATAAATCTTATTAAATAAATGAATCCTATTTAAGGCTAAATACTTACCTGTAAAATAAACCCTAATATAGCTACAATATAAATAATAATTATATTGTAGCTATTTTAGGATTAATATTTATTTTACAGGCAACTTTGTATTTATTTTAACTAGGTACAATAGCTATTAAATAGTTAATAACTATTTAATAGCTACCTAGTTAAAATAATTACAAAATTACCTGTAAAATAAATCCTAACCTAAGTTACAATTAAACCTAACACTACACTAACAATAAATTAATTAAATAAACTACCTACAATTATCTACAATTAAATCAACTAAACTAAATTACAAAAACAAACAAACAAACAAACACTAAATTACAAAAAATAAAAAAAGATTACATGAATTTTAAACTAATTACACCTACTCTAAGCCCCCTAAAAAAATAACAAAGCCCCCCAAAATAAAAAAATGCCCTACTCTATTCTAAAATAAAAATTAAACAGCTCTTTTACCTTACCAACCCTTAAAAGGGCCTTTTGCGGGGCATGCCCCAAAGAAAACAGCTGTTTTGCATTTAAATAAACATACAATACCCCCCCAACATTACAACCCACCACCCACATACCCCTAATCTAACTCAAACCCCCTTTTAAAAAACCTAACACTAAGCCCCTGAAGATCTTCCTACCTTATCTTCACCACGCTGGGTATCACCGATCCGTCCAGAAGAGGGTCCGAAGTCTTCATCCTATCCGGCAAGAAGAGGTCCAGAAGAGGGTCCGAAATCTTCATCTTATCCGGCAAGAAGAGGGCATCCGGACCAGTAGACATCTTCATCCAGGCGGCATCTTCTATCTTCTTCCATCCGGCGCGGAGCGGGACCATCTTGAAGCAGCCGACGCGGATCCATCCTCTTCTTCCGGTGACTCCCGACGAATGAAGGTTCCTTTAAGTGACGTCATCCAAGATGGCGTCCCTCGAATTCCGATTGGCTGATAGGATTCTATCAGCCAATCGGAATTAAGGTAGGAAAAATCTGATTGGCTGATTGAATCAGCCAATCAGATTCAAGTTCAATCCGATTGGCTGATCCAATCAGCCAATCAGATTGAGCTCGCATTCTATTGGCTGTTCCGATCAGCCAATAGAATGCGAGCTCAATCTGATTGGCTGATTGGATCAGCCAATCGGATTGAACTTGAATCTGATTGGCTGATTCAATCAGCCAATCAGATTTTTCCTACCTTAATTCCGATTGGCTGATAGAATCCTATCAGCCAATCGGAATTCGAGGGACGCCATCTTGGATGACGTCACTTAAAGGAACCTTCATTCGTCGGGAGTCGCCGGAAGAAGAGGATGGATCCGCGTCGGCTGCTTCAAGATGGTCCCGCTCCGCGCCGGATGGAAGAAGATAGAAGATGCCGCCTGGATGAAGATGTCTACCGGTCCAGATGCCCTCTTCTTGCCGGATAGGATGAAGACTTCGGACCCTCTTCTGGACGGATCGGTGATACCCGGCGTGGTGAAGATAAGGTAGGAAGATCTTCAGGGGCTTAGTGTAAGGTTTTTTAAGGGGGGTTTGGGTTAGATTAGGGGTATGTGGGTGGTAGGTTGTAATGTTGGGGGGGGTATTGTATGTTTATTTAAATGCAAAAGAGCTGTTTTCTTTGGGGCATGCCCCGCAAAAGGCCCTTTTAAGGGCTGGTAAGGTAAAAGAGCTGTTTAATTTTTATTTTAGAATAGGGTAGGGCATTTTTTTTATTTTGGGGGGCTTTGTTATTTTTTTAGGGGGCTTAGAGTAGGTGTAATTAGTTTAAAATTCATGTAATCTTTTTTTATTTTTTGTAATTTAGTGTTTGTTTGTTTTTGTAATTTAGTGTTTGTTTGTTTTTGTAATTTAGTTTAGTTGATTTAATTGTAGATAATGTAGTTAGGTTAGGTTTAATTGTAACTTAGGTTAGGATTTATTTTACAGGTAATTTTGTAATTATTTTAACTAGGTAGCTATTAAATATTTATTAACTATTTAATAGCTATTGTACCTAGTTAAAATAAATACAAAGTTGCCTGTAAAATAAATATTAATCCTAAAATAGCTACAATATTAAATTATTATTTATATTGTAGCTATATTAGGGTTTATTTTACAGGTAAGTATTTAGTTTTAAATAGGATTAATTTATTTAATAAGATTTATTTTATTTCGTTAGATTTAAATTATATTTAACTTAGGGGGGTGTTAGGGTTAGGGTTAGATTTAGCTTTAGGGGTTAATACATTTATTAGAGTAGCGGCGAGGTCCGGTCGGCAGATTAGGGGTTAATACTTGAAGTTAGGTGTCGGCGATGTTAGGGAGGGCAGATTAGGGGTTAATACTATTTATTATAGTGTTTTTGAGTCGGGAGTGAGGCGGATTAGGGGTTAATACATTTATTATAGTAGCGGTGAGGTCCGGTCGGCAGATTAGGGGTTAATAAGTGTAGGTAGGTAGCAGCGACGTGGGGGGGGGCAGATTAGGGGGTAATAAATATAATATAGGGGTCGGCGGTGTTAGGGGCAGCAGATTAGGGGTACATAGGGATAACGTAGGTTGCGACGGTGTACAGAGCGGCAGATTAGGGGTTAAAAGTTTAATGCAGGGGTCAGCGATAGCGGGGGCGGCAGATTAGGGGTTAATAAGTGTAAGGTTAGGGGTGTTTACACTCGGGGTACATGTTAGGGTGTTAGGTGCAGACTTAGGAAGTGTTTCCCCATAGGAAACAATGGGGCTGCGTTAGGAGCTGAACGCTGCTTTTTTGCAGGTGTTAGGTTTTTTTCCAGCTCAAACTGCCCCATTGTTTCCTATGGGGGAATCGTGCACGAGCATGTTTTTGAAGCTGGCTGCGTCCATAAGCAACGCTGGTATTGAGAGTTGTAGTGGCGGTAAATATGCCTGTACGCTCCCTTTTTGGAGCCTAACGCAGCCCTTCAGAGAACTCTAAATACCAGCGTTGTTTAAAAGGTGCGGGGTAAAAAAAACACGCGTAGCTAACGCACCCCTTCTAATGCAAAACTCTAAATCTAGGCATATGTTTACAGCACTGCGGAATCTGTTGGCGCTCTACAAATATCTGATAATAATAACCTGATAATAATTCACACTGAAATAAATAATAAGGAGCGTGCTGGAAGTGGTGTCGGGGCAATTAATGAAAAAACTCAAGGACTGTAAAGGACAAGTGCTAGTGACCAGTAAGGGCGATTGAAAAAACTTGATTAATAAGAGGGGGGGTGTTGTGATAAAGTGGACAATTTGGTCCACGAAATATAAGGTGCAAAAATTCTGAAATATAAACTTTTTAAATAAAATGATCAATGATAACTTTTTTCCCGTCTGTAAGTTACAATCTTCTCTGCCTGTGTCTTTGGTTTGAGTTTTGTGTTCTAAAATGCAAATGATTGTCTATATTTATTTCCAAAAACAAATATTACCTTTCTCCTTACATTACAGTACTGTCTTTCTGATGGTACTATGCATACAAAAACTATTCAAAATTATATAAATTACCTTTAGGTTATGTATAATCTGTATTATGGCATGTAACTATTGCCTAAATGACAAAAGATATTATTGTTTACACTTGGTCCCATCCCTTCTCCAAACTGTCCCATTCAACAGATACAACAGTCTGACAAGCTTGACAAACTTACCTACAATACTGTACAGCGAGCAGTAACGTTTTGAGGATACTGGAAGCCGACTGGTGCTATGCTGCGGTTTGGTCCGGCAAACCGGAAGTGACATATCGGCAGATGAGCTGAATGCGGTGGTAGTAAATCCAGGCTTGATAGAAGAACTCAGGACTGAGAGTTCAGTGTAACAATGCATGAGAGCAGAAAATTACCAAGCAACTAACAGAACCGGAAGGTGGATTAAATAGGGTTGGAGCTAGAGAGCCTTCCCCTCCTTAAAGGGACAGATGTTACACCTACTGACAAAAAGCAGTGTGCTTTCATGTCCCTGCAACCACTGGCATGTTATTGTGAACAAGGGTCAGCCATGATCTCACATGCTGCTGAACCTATCACACAAAAGCAATAGCAGGCACATAGGAGAGTGTGCTGCATTTAATCGATGGTATGGGCGGTAATACAAGTATGTCTGATTGGCCAAATCCCCTGATAATACCTCTGTGAAAAAACTTATTTGGGTGGATGGCAGTACCTGTAACAAGCAAGATAAAAACATATGTTTGCAGCACATATAAGGACACTAGGAAATGTGACTCCAATGCTAAATACTAAAGGGTAGATGTATTGTTACTGGTGATGAATTTCAACTTTTGCTATATACACCTAACTTTATTCATTTATGTTTTTATATATTATACATTCTACTTTTTCTCTACCTCTCTTCTTGTCTTGGGTAGATCACTACTCTGCAAATTTAGGGAGCAACCCTCTAAAGGCAGCAAAGTGAGAACGTATTACTCAAGAGAAAGGAAAGGGAAGAGTTAAGACATAGCTAAACAAGATGACAGCTCAGTGGCAGCAGAAAAGCTTCTTGGTTCTTAAACTGTCCCAAATCAACTCCATCTGAAGCTGTCGATGATCACCTTCAGCTGGAATGATTGTGTTTCACTAATCTATGCCAACAAAAGCCACAAACCCTGTTAATACATCACTCGCTGCACATCCACATTGTGAGGAAGTCCGAGAAGTATTTGTTTTTTAAACAATAATACACATGCGGCGTACACTTAATATGCAGATAAACAATGATCCTGCCCCAAAGGAGATAGTATTTCCATTGCAAGTTCTTGGCTGCACAGAGCTCTCATTTTATTAAACAAAATGTCCCAGAGTTCTGGGATTTATCATGTATGGAAACTCATGAAATGCTTGCTGACTGCTAGCCGGCTAACAGGGAAAACAGGGGATAAAATACTGAATGGATGAATTTATGCTAAATGTCAGAATATGCTATGTTTAATGTAGTGACTGTAATAACCAACTTTTTATTGATTCATTGGTGGAATCATATAATTTGTGTGACAGTATCCCCTTTCCATATTCAGGATAACCTTGAATCTTGAAACTTGAAACTTGTTGCTGTTGTCACACATTACACTTTTACAGGGGTACAAACATGAGCTCAATTTGGTAATAACCTTCTAAAAATACACCTCTTCCAGGTGGTATAGTGTTAGCTGCTGGCAGTACGGCTGCATGCCACGTGTTTTTGTGTTCCACCTTCAGCAAATGTACCAAAGTTTTCTACCTCTGTCCATTTATGTGCACAAATAGCTCATTTAAGAGAGTATAAAAAGAAATTCCTGAGGAGGAAAAAACTTAAGAGGATGCGCTTGGAACACAGGTTAGGACCTAACACTTTATGATTGGGTTTGTACCCGTATGCATAAATAAAAAAAATATATAAACAGCACAGTGTTTGGTATGTGTGAAAAATTAATAATAATGACGAAAATAAATTGTGAGTAAAAACAAGTGCTCAGGACAATTTGTGTATAATATTAGTGATACATTGAAATAATCAGATATCACAGATAAACAATGATATTTATGGCGATGAGTAAAATATATAAAAAGTACTTATCAATGTCCCAAAAAATGCTGTGATGTAAAAAATAAGTGTCCAATCCTAATATGTGAACGGTGATGTGTTCAGGTGTTTGGCGTGCTCCTCTTGTGTCCCGCGGTGCGATGGGTCAGGGTGTCTAGAATGGAAGATAAACAAGGGGTGCCAACATAGTGTGAATCGTTAAAACAACAAATATAAAAGTGATGTGCAAAAAACTACTCACAAGGAAAGTGGCACCTTAAATGAATAAGGTGCAATAAAGCAGGCTGACATTCAAATTCCAGCAGTCAGTACGCTCGAGGTCTCACCCAGAGGACCTGTGGAATCCAGATAGGTGTCTAGAAAGTAGCACCCACGTTTTTTAGGGCCAATGACCGGACCAGGTGAGCTGCAAGCTGATAGGTGTTCTCCTGCTGCACTCACGCCACCGAGACTTTTCTCCAAAACTGACAGTGTCAGTGTATGAAAGTTCCGTGGTAAAAGTCCTGTTTCAAAAACAAGTGGATCATGGAAAGAGGCAAAAATACCGGGTCCTGGTATAAAACAAACAGTATTTATTTTGCAACGCGTTTCTCAGTCTATTCCAGACCGTTTCATCAGGCATAATCATAGTTAACAATAGAGATCTATTTAAACCCACAGTGACCCGGAATTGGAACAAAAGGTCAACTCTATTAACAATGTTGCAATTGTAAAAAGATTTAACTTTTGATACATTGTATAAATTGGTTTGAACAATTGTGATAACACTTAAATAAAAAGTATATAAAAAATCCTATTCGCAATTACCAAATATATCTGGAAAAAAATATATATCAAGTAAACTGGACATATATTAACATGTGTGTATATGTATATCTCATCTCCTGGTTGGATTCGAACCCAGGACCTAATGTGAGCTAGGCATTATATCTCTGTTATTTCTTTTTCTCTTCTTTGTCAGTCTTCAATAATATATTGCATTAATGCAATTTAGACACATATAGAATATGTTATATTTCCATACACTTATATTTATGTGTATATGCCCATGACGAGCATGTCCACATAGTTGTGTATATGTATGCACTTGTCTATCCGGTTCTAAACCTAATAGTCCAAGCACCTATATAGTTTCATATTATATTATATTTTACATACCTGATTTATATTATTTTTTACGATACACTATTTTGCACATTTCATCTTAATGTTTGATTATTCATCAACACATACACCTACAATTGTTTATATACATTCTGGATACACTTTTTAGTCTATTTGGTTGTTGTGTATGATTGAAAACAATTAATAACATAATTCCTAAATATATTTTTGCCCCAATATATAACAAGTTTTCAAGATAGCCTTACCAATTTCATGTTCGCCTAACATACAGAAGGTCCCAAGTTCGAGTCCAGTGGAGTCCCAAATAGATATATACATATTATTAATAACATAATTCCTAACATATTTCTGCTCCAATATATAACATAAAAATAGTCCTTCAAGATAGCCTTATCAATTTCATGCTCGCTTAACATACAGAAGGTCCCAAGTTCGAGTCCAGTGGAGCAATAAAATAAAATATATATATATATACACATATATTTTTTTTATAATTTTTATATGTCACTTATTTATAGTAAGCATTTGTCACGAACATTCCTTTTTTAGTTTTATATTTATAAGAAAATTCCTTTTAGTTTGGTTTTAAAAATTAGAGTCATTTATTAAAAAGACCAAATAAGATTATCTTCTAGACATTGTGAGACATGTAGATCAATTTATATATTTTGTATCAATACTAATCCTTTTTGCAAGAAATTTAAACAAGACATAAAGGTAGCTTTTTTATTTTTCCATTGCCTAGCACACATTAGGTCCTGGGTTCGAATCCAACCAGGAGATGAGATATACATATACACACATGTTAATATACTGTATGTCCAGTTTACTTGATATATATTTTTTTCCAGATATATTTGGTAATTGCGAATAGGATTTTTTATATACTTTTTATTTAAGTGTTATCACAATTGTTCAAACCAATTTATACAATGTATCAAAAGTTAAATGTTTTTACAATTGCAACATTGTTAATAGAGTTGACCTTTTGTTTCAATTCCGGGTCACTGTGGGTTTAAATAGATCTCTATTGTTAACTATGATTATGCCTGATGAAACGGTCTGGAATAGACTGAGAAACGCGTTGCAAAATAAATACTGTTTGTTTTATACCAGGACCCGGTATTTTTGCTTCTTTCCACGATCCCCTTGTTTATCTTCCATTTAAGAGAGTCCTTATGCCACCTAACCAAGCCAATTCCAATATAAAGATTATGGGTTTCAGATATAGCTTCCAGGAAAAAACAAATCTTCTTGGGGCAATCAAGAGTGCTCCAGATAAACCCTTGGATTTCCGAATGGCCGACAATACTGTCCCAGATCATGCAGGATTGTCATAAGCTAGGAGGTCAGCCCACTGTTCCTCCCACAGCTATCCCAGTTTCAAGGATGTTCTGTGATTCTGCACATTATACCACTGACTCTGCCCAACCCTGCCTACAGCACACTCATGGTTCTGTCCACCAAACACCGGTGAGCCATGGCCCACAAGCCCCCCTCAACTACCAGTCCCAAAAAGCTTCAGAGAAAAATTGGGAGGTTTGCAATATATTGCTTTGCAATGTGATTTAGCCAAAGGATTTAACCTTATTATAACCCTCAAACCATAACCCTTTACCTTAGATCTAGGTCTTCAGCTACAACATCCTTGCACTGAAATGCCATAAGAAGCAAACTCTTTCCACATGAGATTGCCACTAAATCCTCCATTTGGTATTTTGTATTTGTATTGTCTTTGTTGAGCTGAGAAACATCTTAAAGGGATGATTCTGATAGAGCATATCATTTTAAACAACTTTTGAATTTACTTATCAATTTTTATTCATTCTCTTGGCTTCCTTTATTGAAAGAAGCAACAATGCACAACTGGGAGCTAGCAGAACACATTGGTAAGCCAATGACAAGAGGTATATATGTGTAGCCACCAATCAGCAACTATCTCCCAGTTCATGAACCTACCTAGGTATGCTTTTTAACAAAGGATACCAAGAGAATGAAACCAATTAGAAAATAGGGGTAAATAGGAAAGTTGTTTAAAATTATTTGCTCTGTCTGAATCATGAAATGATTTTGTTTTTTAAATTTAATTTCCATTTAATAACCAATCTACTTACAGATCAAGGTGCTGAATTGCATACACTTTCATATAAATAAATGGAGCAGCACACATTGTAATGCAAATGTACAAAGATTGTTCATAATAGTCCCAAATCTAAAGGTCACCAGCTTTTCTTTGGAAAATAAAACTCAAAAACTTCTCCAAACAATCCCTATTCCACGTCTTTAGTAATGGCCCAGCCATTAATTACTACCACCATTCTTATAAATAATTATAGTTAACTGTAAAACATTAAACAAAAACTATGCAACTCTGATTTAAAAGTACTATTTAATAACTATAAAACCCTGGCTAAAGGGTTGGCTGGTAGGGTCTTTGTGCCACCTGAATCTTGTCTGACCCCTCTGTTTGCCCCCCCCCCCCCCCCCCCCTCTGCGGAACTGAACTCACAGTGTACGGAAAGAACATGGATTTGCCTTTACAAAGATGGCCGCCACAGTGTTGCTGTATAAAAAACCTGCAGATTCTCCGGAGTTGACTAATGAAGGGGAAGAATGCCTCACAGTCACAGAGAGGAAGCTTGTCTTGCACCTATGTTGCTGCCAACTCAGTCTTCATTAATTTCAAGAAAGGACGCTGTTAAAATAATGGGGGGGGGGGGGGTCCAGTTGCTGCCTGTAAGAATATATGTTACCAACCTGCCTCCATTTTGTATCTATTCAGCCACTCTGAACTAACACTAAACTGTTTGTTTGTTTTTGTCAAACAGTCTGCTGACATCTATTCTTGGGAATACAATACTTGTTTGCCCTATTGCCTAGTGAGGTCTAGGTATGTCCCTGTCCCATAGTATATATATGTAATCCCACCTACTAAAATACACATGGACCTATTCTTAGGTACGGAATTAGTGGAGAGTACAGCAGGAACCGGAAATACAACGTGACACTCAAGGATCCTTGGGAATTGTATTCTGTTCTGATTTTATACTTTGTAACTTCCTATTTAACACTATATTATATTATATTATATAAATACACTGGTCCACAAAAAGGCTTTATGATTCTGATAGAGGATACAGTTTTAAAAAAAAGTTTCCAATTTACTTCTATTATCAAATTTGCTTAATTCTCATGTTATACTTTGTTGAAGAGATATCTAGATAGGTAGCGTGCACATGTCTGGATCCCTACATGACAGGAAATAGTGCTGCTATCTAGTGCTCTTGCTAATGTATATATGTATTACATTGTTGCAAAACTGTTGCCATATAGTGCTGTAGATGCACACTGCTGAACTTAGGTTCCTGCTTTTTATCAAAGGATAACAAGAAAACAAAGAACATTTGATAATAAAAGTAAATTGGAAAGTTGTTTAAACTTGTATGTTCTATCTGAATCATGAAAGAAAAATGTTGGGTTATATATCTTTTTAAGCTATTATGGACAGTTTCTAATTAGGAGCATAATCTTTCAGTCCTTGGAAATTTGCTTTTTTGGCGCAGATCTTAAAAATCAACATTTTAGTCTATAATCTCCGTGCCATGCTACTAGATTTGAGTAATCACTAAATATGAAAAGTCATTAACATATATATGTATTATAAAGGTTAAATAAAAGTTGTTTAAAACGGATAATGAGGTATGCATCTATCTATTGCTCACTGACTCATAGGGACAACTCACACAGCTATTTGATTGGCTAAGCTAATCCTCTGTAACTCTGACAAAAAAAAATATATTTTTATTGCGCACACAGACTACAAATGTTCAACAACAAACATTTTAAATAATATCTATGAGACCAGGCTAAATCAGGTAATGTTGGCATGCATAAGTTAAGCAAATGTATCAAAATGATTTATATTTTCCCCTTGTTTTTTTTCTCTTTAAAACACTGCTTTACTATTTGCTTTTCATACTATTGCAAACCCACAATGGCTCCATATAACTGGCAAATCCTCAAAGAAAATACTTTTGAAAAAAAAGACCTCAACAATCCTAAGCAGGAGAGCATTTTAAGAGGCCTTAAATCCAAATTGGCATTGGGCATAGAGACGGCTTCTGTTCCCTTGGCCCACAGCACTTTTTGGATGCCTTTCTGTGGTCTGCCACAAAACCACACCAATGAGTTTGTGTATTGGCAACTCAAATAGCAGCCTAGTCTACAGCCAAAGGGCTGCCTGCTTTAACCCTGTGGATTTGGATAATCTCACACAGCAGGAGAGTAACTTCCAAGTAGTCTGTGCCAAATGGAAACATTTATTGTAATGAAATGTGCAAATTCATAATATGTGTAAAGGAGTGAAATGGAAATTTTAATTTTTTTTCCTTATGTGTTTATATATATATATATATATATATATATATATATATATATATATATATATATATATATATATATATATATATATTGTTACATCATAAAAGGGGGTCAAGCTTTTTTATTTTGTTTAATTAAAGGGACACTGAACCCAATTTTTTTCTTTTGTGATTCAGATAGAGCATGAAATTTTAAGCAACTTTCTAATTTACTCCTATTATCAAATTTTCTTCATTCGCTTGGTATCTTTATTTTAAATGTAAGAATGTAAGTTTAGATGCCGGCCCATTTTTGGTGAACAACTTGGGTTGTTCTTGCTGATTGGTGGATAAATTCATCCACCAATAAAAAAAGTGCTGTCCAGACTCTTGAACCAAAAAAAAAAGCTTAGATGACTTCTTTTTCAAATAAAGATAGCAAGAGAATGAAGAAAAATTGATAATAGGAGTAAATTAGAAAGTTGCTTAAAATTGCATGCTCTATCTGAATCACAAAATAAAAAATTTGGGTTCAGTGTCCCTAAGTTATTCCCTAAGGGAACCAGGAATTAGAGAGAACCCTTACTATGTATGAAAAGGGTTAAGCGACATTGGTTTAAATTTAAAACTAACTAGGAAGTGCAAAAATAACTAATCCTATGTGTTGGCAAAGAGCATGGTTCCGGTTCCGGTGGGAGGAGCTAGCGCAGCACGAAGAACGCTGAGTGCTGCTGCGGAGAGCTCGAACTACACCAACCCCCGCTTCTAGCCCGTTGCTGCAGGCCATCTGCCTGCCTAGGGCGCTTGCACTAGATCATTGGTGCACAGTTCGGAGACCTGGAACAAGCCGACTGGCTCGGTCGCTGGAGCCTGACACATAGTACCGCTGTCCCTGCTAAAACTATTGCTTGCCTGGAGGTCCGCCGCAGGAATTAGCCTTGGTGGCTTTATAGAAAGTCCTGCTGGATGTAAGCACAGTATGGGAGGCTGACAAGTTGAGCAGTATTTCTCGGCGGAGGGACCAAAAGAGTAAAAGCTTACAGAAACCCCCTGGCTACGGGTAAGACAGCACTGGATAAAGTCTTTCCTGGTAAAGACCGAAGTAACAAGCAGAGGACATGCTTGGGGAAATCTCCCAGAGCTGATACATCACGGTTTGCCAATTTCTTGTGCTATTTGATCTACAGACTGTAAGTAGAGATTTTGGTACTTATAATTGATTGATCTACAATCTGTAAGCAGAGACTTGGGTACTTATAATCGAGGTTGTTGCCTGGAAAAAGTCCTCAGAACTTTCAGAGTTACTTTGCATCACAGTCCTTTTAATCAAAAAGGATTCCCGCACACAAGTAATCTCTCCCTAAAAGTTAATCCAAGGGAAGGGGAAAGCTGACGTTAAGGGAAAGGAAGAAAAGGGGGGAAAATAAGGGAGGAAAAATCCTATATTGACTCGCATATTATCCAATGTTGGGACTCACAGCCCTGCTACCGCTGTATAAGTCAGAGGGCACAGGTTCTCATCCCCTTTCCTTTTGGTTGCAACTCTGACACAGCAGTCCATAGAGTCTATACACTCCTAAACCACGCTAGCAAGCTGTGCCCTGGATCCTCAACTGTGAGGGTTAAAGGAAGGGACGACTGTCATATATCTGCAAAACAGATCCCAATATAATACCCCACAAGCAAATAAGAATCGGACTTCCAAGGACATGTCTTATGAATATATCCCCCATAATTAAAGGGAAAGGAAAAAAAAAAAAAAAAAAATCTGTTGAAAAGTGTATCTAATGTGTCTATTTTCATAGCAACAGGCATATGGTTAAAGAGAGGATATGTGATTTTATCATAAAAACACAGTGTATTGTCTCTCCTGCAAATTTTACTGTTCAGCCTGATAAATTGCAATACTGTTTTTTGTTGTATAAAGGTATCCTTCGGTAATATATTAAGTAATACAGACCTCATTTTAATTGTCACAAGAGCTAAAGAAGGAGGTCCCTGATAAACTCTTATTGTTACCTGTAAATAACACCTGTTGACTACATAGTAGCACCGTTTAGTATCACAGTTTTAAGCAGTAATCGGGTAATAGAGGTGACATATAAGAGTTTAACATAAAGCGGATAGGCATGTTTGACCTGTAGAACTTGTTTATGTTATCTTTATAACAGTAGCATCCTCCTAAAGAGGGGGAGAAGGAGAAGGGAAGAGAAAAGGGAACCTCACATATTATTACACTTAAACTTGTCTTATTGGGCGACATGATTGGCTAGGAAGACACACGCTTCACTCCCCTTTTTTTTTTTTTTTTTATCACTAAGGACATTTGCATGATCACACTTGCACTGGGCAGAGATTAAGCAGTATCACTACACTAAATACACTTTTTCACTTAAACTATTGGAATTTATGGGGTTATGCCCGCCCCGGCTTGTAATTAAATTCCCTCCCTGCACTCTCTTTTTTTATAGATTAAATGCACATGGATAAATTTATCACAAACTTTAAAGCTAACTCGCCAATCATGCCCCCCAAACCGAAAGACAAAAAACCACGTACATCTGATGTACATACAGACACTGTAAATGAACCAACACTGCATAGACTTGATACTCAACCATTAGTCAATCAGATGTCGGATCTGTTTCTGCCACAATTTGAGTTGTTAAAAACCCAAATGACTGACATAATGTCAGAATTTAAACAGTTTTCTAATCGACTCACAGAAGTTGAAAACAGGGTATCGGCAAATGAGGATATATTATATAAGCAGGAACAAAATATAGATGCAAACACTAAAACCTTGAAAGTGCTCCAAGCAAAAATGCATGAGTTAGAAGATCGCTCGAGGCAAAATAACCTTAAAATAATTGGCCTCCCCGACAATGGGGATTATGTAGATTTAATTCATTTCTCAAATACAACTCTCCCCATGGCTGTTGGTATCTTACAGAAAGATATACCAATACCAGTAGAAAGGGCACATAGGCTGGGGCCAATCAGGGATGCTATAAATGACAAGAATTATAACAGACCAGTAATGGTTAAATATCTCAACTATCAGGATAAGATGAATATCTTAAAACTTTATAGAAAGATGGAGAATCTATATATTGGCCAAAGTAAAGTTTTAATATTTCAAGACTATTCCAGTGAGACCGCCTCTAAAAGAAAAGAGTTAGCCCCATATTGTACTAAATTGATCAATGCTGGCTTCAAGGCTAGACTCGTTTACCCAGCTAAAGTTGTAATAGAGGAACAAGATGGTAAATGTATCCTCAATAATATGTTAGAAGCCAGGGAATTTTGTAAAAATAAGAAAGTTATCTGGTAAAAATTGCAGACAACGATAAGTCAAACTAGAAGCATACACGAGTATTATGTGTTTTTTTATTTTTAAACTGTGTGTTAGCCGGCTGCGGCTAACATTGTTGATGTGTTTTGAGATGTCTAAACTAGTAATCTGTCCGCAGCTCAGGGATTTGAGTGCTGTCTTCTGTCTTTCTTTCTTATCCTTTTTTTTTTTTTTTTTTTTTCTTCGCCCTCTCTCTCTCCTACAGTCCATCTCTCCTCCTTGGTCCATCTCCCTGTTAATACGAATATGGTATACTCTATGAATTATTACCCTACTCCTGACATCCCAGCACAATGATAGATAAACTAAAATGTCTCTCTTGGAATGTTGGCGGAATAACATCTCCCAGTAAAAGGAAAATAATTATCAAACAACTTGCTAGACACAAACCAGATATTGTATGGTTGCAGGAGACGCACTTAAAGAGAGCAGAGATGGAGAAGTTTAAATGTAAATGGATAGGTAAGGTCATCTCTTCAGATTGTTCCAGGAGAAGGAAGGGGGTCGCTTTCCTTATTAACAAACATCTACAACATAGCATTCAGAATATCCAAATTGACACACATGACAGGTGGTTAATTTTACATATCGAGATTGCTGGGGTTCGATATGTTCTGGGCAATATATATGGGCCTAATAATATAGACCAGGCTTTCTGGGATGACATTATTATCAAATTATCACCCAACTTAGATCTGAAAATTATAGTGGCGGGCAACTTCAATCTAACCCCTATGTCTTCCCTTGATAGATTTACACCCAAACAGTATATTCCCCCTCTTAAAAAAACTCGCTTAATTAGTCAGATTTGTAAAAATCTTAAACTACATGATATTTGGCTTATTCAACACCCCGATACTAAACTATACACCTGTGAATCTAAATCCCATAGATCTTTTTCACGGATTGATTTTTATTTAATTTCTAGTCCCCTTCTTAAAGTCAGAAGTAAAGCTCAGATAAATGACATTGTAATCACTGATCACGCTATAATCTCTCTCGAAATGGAATTTCGACCTCCTTTAGCAGAAGCAACTAACAATTTCTATTTCCCAAAACACCTAATAAACAACATCCCGTTCCAACATTGTATACGTCATAAATGGCAAGAATATAGCTCTGACAATTATTTGCACGCAGATAAACCAGAAATTTTCTGGGAAGCCGCAAAGGCATTTTTACGGGGACAGATTAAAGCCTATATGGTCACAGCCAAAAAGAAATACATTGCACGTGAACTGCAGCTATCAAACACAGTCACGAATGCTTACAGAAATTATGTAACTACACCGTTAAAGAAATTTTGGGACAAATATAAGATGGCTAGGCAAGATAGGGATCTCTTCTTAAAATCTAAATTGAACATGGAAGAAATGAGAATGAATGCCCTTTACACAGGACATTATGGTAAATCTGCAAAATATCTTGCCAGACTTGACAAAGTCAGGAAAAAGAATAATACGATTGAGCAGTTAGTAGTGGGTGATAAGAACTATACAGCATTGGCGGTTATCAAAAATGTGTTTTTTTATTATTATCAAAAGATATATACTGCTAAAACAATTGACCCAGGGGACAGTGTGAGGTTCTGGAATAGTATCTCATGTCCAGTAGTCTCTCCTGATCAGATCGAAGTACTGAATCTCCCCATAACAACTCTGGAAGTTACAAAAGCTTTAGAGGAAGATAAACTAGGCAAGGTCCCTGGTCCAGATCAACTACCTGCTGAGTTTTATAGATTACTGAAAGATGAGATTGTGCCTATCCTTACCCAGCTGTTTAATGAGTATTATGTTAAAAAAAAGGCCATGTCCAGATTCTTCTCGGCGTCAATCATCACCCTTATTCTTAAAAAGAATAAAGATCCTTCAGACCCTGGTTCATATAGACCGATTTCTCTACTGAACGTAGATTATAAACTGCTCACAACTATTATTGCTAACAGACTTAAAAACATATTACAGGAGATTATTCACCCAGATCAGTCAGGCTTTATGATGGGCAGATCTCCTACAAAAAACATTCGTAGAACATATATGATTCTTGAACATCTATGGAATAAACTTCATGG
Organism: Bombina bombina; assembly: GCF_027579735.1. Taxonomy (NCBI): domain Eukaryota; kingdom Metazoa; phylum Chordata; class Amphibia; order Anura; family Bombinatoridae; genus Bombina; species Bombina bombina. The sequence goes on along the minus strand of NC_069499.1, from coordinate 1,428,108,695 downwards.
AGACAAAGTAACATGTAAACAGGATTTTGCCATGGTGATGATTGACGCCGAGAAGGCTTTTGATTCTATTATTTGGCAACATCTTCACAATTCTTTGTTCAACTTTGGTTTTTCTGGAAACATAATCCATTTTGTGAAAGCCATCTATAATTTCCCCATTTCCACGATTCTGGTTAACGGTAGCCAAACCGCGTCTTTTAAACTAGAAAAAGGGACACAACAGGGCTGCCCTCTCTCTTCCCTGCTTTTTAATATTGCAATAGAACCTATGGCAATATATCTTCGCAAAGAAATCTCAGGCATAAAATTAGGTCCCCAAATTTGTGTTCTTTCTTTATACGCCGACGATCTACTACTCTATTTCAAAAACACTAAAAGAAACATCCCAAAAGCGCTTGAAATTCTAGAACAGTTTAGTTTAATCTCTGGCTATAAAGTAAATACTCTTAAATCAGAGATACTATGGGTTCATAAACACAAGGAGAGCTTCCAGCAACATAATTTCAGAGAAGTGGAAAGTTTTAGATATTTAGGGATTAAATTACATAGAGATCCTGAGCTATGGTATAAACTTAACTATACAGTTTTCTTTGCTAATATTACACATAGAATACATCGATGGTCCCTATTCCCACTCTCACTAACTGCCAAAATAATGCTCATTAAATCTATTCTTTTTCCCCAGCTATTGTATATAATGAACAACATGCCGCTATTTATCCTGGATAAAGATATTAAGTTCTTCAATAGCGCGCGTGCTGACCTTATTTGGAACAAAGGTAGACATATGCTCTCTATTAGAAAGCTCTCTCAAGCTAAGGAATTTGGAGGCCTTGCATTCCCGGATATTAAGACTTATAATATAGCCATATTGGCACGATTTGGAGTAGACTGGCTACTCTCTGCCGACTATTTAACAAATAGTAAAGTGGAGGAGGAGCTTATTAAGCCATTCTCCCTTATAGCGGCCTTACATTGCCCCCATAGACGACTCCCTGAAAAATGTAAAACATTAGCCAGTATTTCTAATACTGTTAAAGCATGGCAGCAACTCTGTTCACGGTTAAAGATTAACTTCCATGTATCTAGCTTCCTTCCTATTAGAGGTAATCCAGAGTTTCAGCCAGGATTTCAATACACAATATATGATGGCTGGGTTAGTAAGGGCCTAACCTCGATAGTACAATTACTAGACGATGGATTTGGGGTACGCACGTTCGAGAATATCGCTATACAGTATAATCTTTCGAACAAATCCTTTTATGCATATTTACAGATCCGCCATTTTATACAGGAAAAGCTGCAGATGGGGCCATGGCCAGGGAAATATGATAGGATCGGAGACTATATTAACTCTTATAGTCAGGGGAAGCACTCAATCTCGCTATTGTACAAAATATTGCTCGCAAAACAAGGCCAGCTAATCATGGTACAATGTTCAGCACACTGGGCTAGACACTTTGACGAAATTAATGATGAAATAATTAATAAAAGCATTAAATGGGTGAATGACGCGCCCCTTCCCTTCTCCTGGAAGGAATCTCACTTAAAACTTCTCAATAACGCATACATTTCACCCAAAAGACATGCTCGCTGGTCATCAGAACAGCAAGGACAGTGCTATAAATGTAAATCTCCGCTAGCAAATTTATTTCTCTGTTTCTGGTACTGCCCAAAAATAAATCAGCTTTGGCGCAAAGTAAATTATTGGCTAAATAAGAATATACAGGAGCCCTTTTCATTTGATTTAAAAAAAAAAATTTATGGTATCAGACTCAGTATCCCATAATCTAAGTAATACCATTATCTTAATTGTTAGGAATCTAATACTGAAAAATTGGAAAAATAATAAAACCCCTCCTTTTAGTCTATTTCTCCAAGCGGTCAAAGCACAGATTATGTTTGAGCAATATAATGTTTCCAGTACAAGTGAGAAGCAAATACAACGATTCTTTAACAAATGGCTGACAGTAATACAGACTTATCCGCTCCCTACACAATACATACTTACCAAAGCATTTCAGAGATCTGTATATTTTGAAGGCCTAATTTTACGCAATATATTCCCTGTATCTTGGTACTAACAACCCTTTGTATAGGATGAGGGGGACAGGGGGAGGGGGATGTTGGAGCAGAGAATTCACAACATTTCCCCTTTTTTTTTCCTTTTTTTTTTTCTTTCTTCTATCTGTTTTGCAAGTTCCGGTTGCCAAACTGTTGCCTCCCTGACTGTCGCCTGCCTCCTGCATGTCAGCTCACAGCATCTCTGCACGGGCCCCCCAAAGCACGGGGCCAGTGCCCCACTCGCCCCACCCAAAGTTTGGGCCTGTCATTCATACAGCCCTGACTGCCAGTCAGAGTCAAGTTAGCTGGCCACTATAGTAGTGCGGCCGTGTGCCGTGTGTCAGTGTCACTCAGTAAGTCAGTCACCTGACACCACCAGACAGTGTGTGGCCGCCGACCGTTATTATATGTTGCAGGCAGCATAAAGATAACGTAAAATAATGTGGTGCTCAGTATGCCCAACGTTCAGTCCGGGCCTGAGTGCAAAATAAAAAGACAATAATTTGACACCTACTTTGAATTTCAAATAAGCAGTAGATTTTTTTTCTGACCTTTTTTTCTTCCTACCTTTTCCGGCCCCCTGTATAATGTGACAGACATCAGTCAATCACAAACAAGTATAAGTATACCCTGTGAGCTTGTGCACATGCTCAGTAGGATCTTGTTCTCCAGAAAGTGTGCATGTAAAAATTTGATAATGGAAGTAAATTGGAAAGTGTCTACAAACTACCGGCGAGATTACGAGTTTTGAGTTAGCCTTAAAAAGCAGAGTTGAGAGGTCCCAATGCTGCTTTTTATCTAACACTGGTATTACGAGTCTGACAGGTAGAGGCTCACCGTTCACTTTTCTTCCGCGACTCGAGGCTACAGCAAATCCCCTTACGTCAATTGCGTATCCTATCTTTTTAATGGGATTTGCCTAACGCTGGTATTACGAGTCTTGGAGAAAGTGAGCGGTAGAGCCTCTACCTCCAAGACTCCAACCGCATTTAAAAGTCAATAGTTAAGAGTTTTATGGGCTAACGCCGGAACATAAAACTCTTAAACAAAGTGCTACAAAGTACACTAACACCCATAAACTACCTATTAACCCCTAAACCGAGGCCCCCCCCCACATCGCAAACACTATAATAAAATTATTTAACCCCTAATCTGCCGACCGGACACCGCCGCCACCTACATTATAGCTATGAACCCCTAATCTGCTGTCCCTAACATTGCCGACACCTATATTAAATTTATTAACCCCTAATCTGCCCCCCCCCAACGTCGCCACCACCTACCTACACTTATTAACCCCTAATCTGCCAACCGGACATCGCCGCCACTGTAATAAATGTATTAACCCCTAAACCGCCACACTCCCGCCTCGCAAACACTATAATAAATTGTATTAACCCCTAATCTGCCCTCCCTAACATCGCCGCAATCTACCTACACTTATTAACCCCTAATCTCCCGCCCCCAACGTCGCCGCTACTATAACCCCTAAACCTAAGTCTAACCCTAACCCTTACACCCCCCTAAGTTAAATATAATTTAAATAAAACTAAATAAATTTATTATTATTAAATAAATTATTTCTATTTAAAACTAAATACTTACCTATAAAATAATTGAATGCGAGGTCCATTCTATTGGCTGGTCCAATCAGCCAATCGGATTGAACTTCAACCCGATTGGCTGATTACATCAGCCAATCGGATTTTTCCTACCTTAATTCCGATTGGCTGATAGAATCCTATCAGCCAAACGGAATTTGAGGGACGCCATCTTGGATTACGTCATTTAAAGGAACCTTCATTCGTCATTAGTCGTCGGGAAGAAGAGGATGCTCCGCGACGGATGTCTTGAAGATGGACCCGCTCCGCGACGGATGAATGAAGATAGAAGATGCCGCTTGGATGAAGACTTCTGCTGGATGGAGGACCTCTTCTGCCCCGATCGGATGAAGACTTCTGCTGCTCCGGATGTCCTCTTCTTGCCCATCGGTGCCCGGCTGGGTGAACACGGCTCGAGGTAGGGTGATCTTCAATGGGGTAGTCTTAGGTTTTTTTAAGGGGGGGTCGGGTGGGTTTTAGAGTAGGGGTGTGTGGGTGGTGGGTTGTAATGTTGGGGGGTCTTGTATTTTATTTTACAGGTAAAAGAGCTGATTACTTTGGGGCAGCGCCCCACAAAAAGCCCTTTTAAGGGCTGGTAAAAGAGCTGATTACTTTCTAATTTAGTTTAGGGTAGGGCATTTTATTATTTTGGGGGGCTTTTTTATTTTATTAGGGGGCTTAGATTAGGTGTAATTAGATTAAAATTCTTGTAATATTTTTTTATTTTTTGTAATTTAGTGTTTGTTTTTTTTGTAATATAGTTTAGTTTATTTAATTGTATTTTATTTTAGAAAATTGTATTTAATTTATTTAATTAATTTATTGATAGTGTAGTGTTAGGTGTATTTGTAACTTAGCTAGTTAAAATAAATACAAAGTTGCCTGTAAAATAAATATAAATCCTAAAATAGCTACAATGTAACTATTAGTTATATTGTATCTATCTTATGGTTTATTTTATAGGTTAAGTATTTAGTTTTAAATAGGAATGATTTATTTAATTATAGCAAATTTCTTTCGTTTTATTTAAATTATATTTAACTTAGGGGGGGTGTTAGGGTTAGGGTTAGACTTAGGTTTAGGGGTTAATAACTTTATTATAGTAGCGGCGACATTGGAAGCGGGAGATTAGGGGTTAATAATTGTAGGTAGGTTGCGGCGATGTTAGGGAGGGCAGATTAGGGGTTAATACAATTTATTATATTGTTTGCGAGGTGGGAGTGCGGCGGTATAGGGGTTAATACATTTATTATAGTGGCGGCGATGTCCGGTCGGCAGATTAGGGGTTAATAAGTGTAGGTAGGTGGCGGCAACGTTGTGGGGGCCGATTAGAGGTTAATAAATTTAATATAGGTGTCGGCACTGTTGGGGGCAGCAGATTAGGGGTTCATAGGGATAATGTAGGTGGCGGTGTCCGGAGAGGCAGATTAGGGGTTAATAGTATAATGCAGGTGTCAGCGATAGCGGGGGCGGCAGATTAGGGGTTAATAAGTGTAAGATTAGGGGTTTTTAGACTCGGGGTTCATGTTAGGGTGTTAGGTGCAGACTTAACTTTTATTTCCCCATAGGAAACAATGAGGCTGCGTTAGGAGCTGAACGCTGCTTTTTTGCAGGTGTTAGGTTTTTTTTCAGCCAGCTCAGCCCCATTGTATACTATGGGGAAATCGTGCTACCGTAAGCAACACTGGTATTGAGGGTTGAAGTGGAGCTAAATATGGCTCAACGCTCACTTTTCTGAGGCTAACGCAGCCATTCAGAAAACTCGTAACTTATGTTCATTTAAATAGTTTAATTTAAATAAAACAATAACATTATAGGTTTAATTTATATTTATACTACTTACCCCTTCCTCCTCACACTTAGGTCCTTGTGCAGATATATTCCATACCAAACAATCTTCTATTCTTTGAGTTTCTTGAAACCTATTAAGGGGTTGATTCTGTGTACATAGAACTGCCACATCCATAGCAACAAGAGGACTGCCTGTGTCCCTGGCAACGACCACAGCAGAGTGGAGAAGCAGCGTGACAGAACCACCTTCTCAAAGGGTACCCTACATAGACTTGGTGGGATGTGCAGCATGAAATATGGATACCAAAGAAGGAGCATGCACATCACGGGCAGGAACCCAGGAACGATCTACCACAGAGTAACCATTCCAGTGTACGAGTTACTGTAGTTGCCTTCGCCTGTATCTGGAGTCCAGGATCTTAGCAGCCTCATACTCAGGGTCACCATGAATCAGGAGCGGAGGAGGTCGGCGCTGAGTATATCTGTTCTTGATATAAGGCTTGAGTAAGGAGATATGGAAGACTGGGTGTATGTGCAGGGTTCTGGGTAAGGCCACTTTGTAGGCAACAGGAGACAGTCTTTTAAGGACCTTGTAGGGGCCAATAAACCTGGACCCTAATTTGTGACTGGGTTGACGTAGACGTATATGCCGAGTAGAGACCCAAACACGTTCACCTACTGAAAAGGCACGAACAGAAGCTCTATAATGATCAGCAATCCTCTTGTATCTGGAGACAGCTGAATTAACTGAGAGCAAATACGTTGCCAATTAATAGTGAGGTTAGTAACATGTCGGTCGGTCTGCAGCAGGAACCCCTGTGGACTGAGCAAAAAGAGGAAAGACATGAGGTTGGTAACCTGCTGTGGCTTGAAATGGAGAACATCGTAGAGAAGAGTGACAATGAGTGTTCTTTGCCAGCTCAGCTAGGGGCAACAATTGAGACCAGTTGGTATGGAGAGAATTAACAAGTTCTGAGGTAGGCTTTGAGATCTTGATTCACTCTCTCAGTCAGCCCATTAGTCTGAGGATGGTAGTCGGACGACAAGGAAACGGTGGTTCCAATCAACTTGCAAAAGGCTCTACAAAAGGTAGATATTAATTGTGGACCTCTGTCGGAAAGAATATTCACGGGAATGCCATGAAGTCGTACCATATGTAACAGAAAAAGAGATGATAACTCTTGGGCAGATGGCAGTTTACTTTAAGGGTACAAAATGAGCCAGTCTGGAAAATCAATCCACCACAGCCCAGATATCTGTATGATGGTCAGAAGGAGGGAGGTCCACAATGAAATCCATTGTTATGTGTGTCCAAGGTTGTTTGGGAATGGACAATGGTTGGTAAGCCAGGAGGCAAAGATCGGGGAGTCTTATTGGCAGCACAAGTCGTCCTTCATGGTAGGCCACCATACATGCTTGGAAAGAAGCTTAAAAGTTCTTGTTAAACCAGGATGTCATGAGCCCAGGATAGCACAGGGGTGCGTAGGTTCAGAGGTACGAAGAAGATATCGGGAGCCGCGGGGGCTTAAGGAGGCTTTCTAGACTGGGCACTTTGCAGTCTTTGAAGAAGAGAAGTGCTAAGTTGAGCAACCACAAAGGAAGGGGTATAATGTGCTCAATAGGAGCTTCAGAGGAATCACCAGAGTGAGAAAACTGACTGGAAAGGCTGTCAGCCTTTTTATTCTTGGTCCCAGGAAGATAAGAGACAAAGTTAAAATGGGAAAAGAACAAGGCCCACCTGGCCTGTCGAGGATTGAGTCTATGAGCAATCTCAAGGTACGTCAGATTCTTGTGGTCAGTGAGAATCTGAATGGGATTGATGGTACCCTCTAGCCAATGAGGCCATTTAGTCAGAGCCATCTTAATGACTAAGAGTTCACGATTACCTACATCATAGTTCTTTTCTGCAGGAGTAAAGCGCTTGGAGAAAAAGGCTACAGGGTGCAACTTAGAGAATAAATGATCCCTTTGGGTTAGGACTTCTCCAGCTCCAATCTCGGAGGCGTCAACCTCTAAAGTGAACTGCAGGTCAGGATCAGGATGGCAGAGCACAGGAGCAGAACAAATGGCCTTTTTCAGGTGAGAGAAGGCATCCAAGGCTCTGGGAGGCCAGTTTTTGCAGTCTCTGTTCCGTTTAGTTAACTCAGTGAGGGGAGAAACTATTTGGGAGAAGTTTTTTATAAACTTGCGGTAATAATTAGAGAACCCCAAGAATCTCTGTAGTTCCTTTAATGAGGTGGGTTGAGGCTATTCCAGGAGCTTAGAAGGATCCATGGCAAAACCCTCCTTCGAGATAACATAGCCAAGGAACTGGATCTGGACTTGGTCAAATTCACATTTCTCCAGTTCGGTTACCAGGGAATTGTCTCTGAGGTGAAAAAGTATTTGTCTCACATGTTCATGATGCTCCTCAAAGGTGGAGAAGAAAATAAACATCTAGATAGACGATGACAGTGCGATTGAGGAGGTCATGGAAGATATCGTTGACAAATGCCTGGAATACAGTAGGGGCATTACACAGCCCAAAAGGCATTACAAGGTATTCGTAATGCCCTGATCTTGTGTTGAAGGCAGTCTTCCATTCATGCCCTGGGAATATACGAAGAAAATTGTATGCCACACTTAGATCCAACTTAGTGAAGTAGCGAATATTCTGGAGCGAATAATAAAGTTCAGTGATTAACGGAATAGGATAGCGATTCTTGATAGTGATGTTGTTAAAGGGACAGTATACACTCATTTTCATATAACTGCATGTAATAGACAGTACTATAAATAATAAGATGCACAGATACTGATATAAAAATCCAGTATAAAACTGTTTAAAAACTTACTTAGAAGCTGTCGGTTTGGCTCTGTTGAAAAGGCAGCTGGAAAGCCCACTGCAAGTGGCAAATAAGACACTCCCCCCCTCCCCCTTCTTTTGCATATGAAAAGACCCATTACACAAACAGGAGCAAGCTGGAGTAGGTAGTCGAGCGTATTCACATAAAACTTTGGGGCTTGGTTAGGAGTCTGAAAATCAGAGCAATGTTATTTAAAAATAAGCAAAACTATACATTAATTTAAAAAAAAAACTTTATGGGCTATACAAATAGATTATCTACAAAACATTTATGCAAAGAAAAAATGAGTGTATAATGTCCCTTTAAGGGCTCTGTAGTCGATACAGGGTCTGAGCCCACCATCCTTCTTAATGACAATAAAGAAGCCAGCCCCGGCAGGACAAGAGGAAGGGCGAATAAAACCTCTAGCAAGGTTCTCTTGAATATACGCCTCCATGGCCTTGGTTTCAGGTTTGGAGAGTGGATAAGTCCTCCCTTTAGGAAGAGGGGCTCCAGGAAAGAGTAATATGAAAAAGGTACTGGCACTAGGACCCAGTGACCCTGGAAAAAAGACTGAGCTAAATGTAACAGTCCGGTGCTACCCCTAAAAAAAGGATTTAACAATATAAGTAAAGAATAAAGGTTTAGGGTTTAGTGAGCACTCTTTCCTAGTCTAACTAGTAAGGAATAAAAAAATTACTTTTAATAATTAAATGTAAAAATGAGGAAACAACCTCTATATAATAAATGAAACCCCACCAACCAAAGTAATAATCAAGTGAGATAAAAAGCGCATGCATTCACCCCCCTGTTTCCTGGCCGATAGCTGCAGTCGTCGGCATCAAGTGCCAGGGGTGAAAAAACATGCAATATCACTAATAGAATACACAAACTAGTTTCGGCCCAAATAGTGGCCTTTTTCAATGTGAATAGTAACAAGCAGAAGCCCCAAATGCCAGCCTTTTAAATACAGGCATATTGCTTGCTATTCACCAATCATGATGCAGCATCCAAAGCCGCCCCTCATACAGCCTATCTACACTGTGTGTGGCTGTGGTGTGGGCGTGTGCTGATTCTGTGCATCACGATTGGTAGACAGATTATGACATCACATAACAGAAGACATACAGCTAGATTACGAGTATTGCGTGCTATAGAGAAATTAACAAACGCAACAAAAGTTACGTTATTTAATTTCCTATAGCGCTGCCATTACAAGTTTAGAAAAACCCGGCTTGTGCGGGCGATATGGCTGCGTTGAGCTCCATACCGCACACAAAAGCAGTGGTGTTTTGACGTGCTCGTGCATGCTTTCCCCATAGACATCAATATGGAGAGCCATCAAAAAAAAGTCTAACACCTGCAATCGTGGAAACAAAAGCTCCGTAACGAAGCCCCATTGATGTCTATGGGGAAAATAAAACGTATAAACCTAACACCCCAACATAAACCCTGAGTCTAAACACCCCTAATCTGCTACCCCCAACATCTCTGACGCCTGCCTACACTTATTAACCCCTAATCTGCCGCTCCCGATATTACCGCCATCTAAATAAAGGTATTAACCCCTAATCTGCCGCTCCCGATATCGCCACCACTATACTAAAGTTATTAACCCCTTATCCACTGCACACCAACATCGCTGCAACTATATTAAAGTTATTAACCCCTAATCTGCCACTCCCGATATCGCTGCCACCTAAATAAAGCTATTAACCCCTAAACCTCTGGCCTCCCACATCACTACCACTAAATAAAACTATTACCCCTAAACCGCCAGCCCCCCACATTGCAACAACCTAAAATAAACTATTAACCCCTATCCCTAACGTAACCCTAACCCTAACGTGACCCTAACCCTTACACCCCCTAACTTTAACATAATTAAAATAGATCTAAATTAAACTTACAATTATTAACTAAATAATACCTATTAACCCCTAAACTGCCAATCCCCACATCACAACAACCTAAATTGAACTATATTAACCCCTAAACCTAACCCTAACGTAACCCTAACCCTAACACCCCCTAACTTTAACATAATGAAATTAGATCTAAATTAAAGTTACTATTATTAACTAAATAATACCTATTTAAAACTAAATACTTACCTGTAAAATAAAACCTAAGCTAGCTACAATATAACTAATAGTTATATTGTAGCTAGCTTAGGTTTTATTTTTATTTCACAGGTAAGTTTGTAATTATTTTAACTAGGTAGACTAGTTAGTAAATAGTTATTAACTATTTACTAACTACCTAGTTAAAATAAATACAAACTTACCTGTGAAATAAAACCTTAGCTGCCTTACACTTAAACCTTCCATTACAAAAAAAAACAAAAAATGAAATTATCCAAAAAAATAAAGATTATTCCTATTCTAATACCCTTAAAAAAAAACATCCCAAAATTAAAAGGGCCTTTTGGGAGGCCCTTAAAAGGGCCTTTTGTAAGGAATTGCCCGGAGATACACAGCTCTTTTACACCAAAAAAAATACAAAAACCCACCTAACACTATACAAACCCCCACCCCTCAAACTACTTAAAAGGGCCTTTTGTAGGGCATTGCCCTGAGATAAACAGCTCTTTTACTAAAAAAAAAAATACAAACACTATACATTACACAAAATAACAAACAAATTATCAAAAAAAAATAAAAAATATTCCTATTCTAATACCCATAAAAAAAAACAACCTAATCTAGAATAAAATACTAATGGCCCTTGAAGGGCCTTTTGTAGGGCATTGCCCTAAAGATATCAGCTCTTTTTTTAAAACATTTTTACAAAGACCCACTAACATTACAACCCCCCACCCCCCAAATCAAATCAGCCAATAGGATTTAAGCATCTCTCATTCTATTGGCTTTTTCAAATTAGCCAATGGAACGAGAGCTGCGTAAATCCTATTGGCTGAATTGAATAGCCAATAGGATTTTAGCAGCCCTAATTCCTATTGGCTGATTCAAATTTTTCAGCCAATAGGAATGCAAGGGACGCCATCTTGAATCGCGTCCCTTGCATTGAAGATCCAGTGTACAGCAGCGACCGTATGAAGAGGATGCTCCGCGCCGGATGTCTTCAGGATAGACCCGCTCCGTGCCTCCAGGATCAAGATAGAAGATGCTGCCTGGATTAAGATTGAAGAGGCCGTCTGGAGGAAGACTTGGCCGGGATAAAGATTGTTCAAGCAGGAATTTTGATAGGGCTACTAGATTAGGTGTAATTCTTATTTATTTTTGATAATTTCGTTTTTAATTTTTTTTAATTTAGTGTTTGTTATTTTTTGTAACTTAGTATTTTTTTTGTACTTAGATACTTTGTAATTTTTATAGTAGTGTTAGGAATTTTTAATGTGTAGTTTAGTTTAATTTAATTGGTAGTTAGTTTAATATTAGTTTAATAATTTTATTAGTTTGTTAGTTTAAACTTAGTTTTTTTTAATTTGACAGGTAAATGTTAATTTAAGATAGGGAAATTGTAATTTTAATATAAAGTTAGGGGGCGTTAGGTTTAGGGGTTACTAGTTTAAATTAGTTTAGTGAAATGTGGGGGCTTTCGGTTTAGGGGTTAATACTTTTATTTAGTATATTTAGTTGTGGGGAGCTTTCAGTTTATGGATTAATAGGTTGATTATAGTGGCTTTCGGTTTAGGGATAAATAATTTTAATATAGCAGGGGCGATGTGGGCGGACGGCAGATTAGGGGTTAATAATATTTAAATAGTGTTTGTGATGTGGGAGGCCAGCAGTTTAGGGGTTAATAACTTTAGTATAGTGGTGACGATGTCGGGGAGCGGCGAAATAGGGGTTAATAAAATTTTTTAGTTGCGACAGATTAGGGGTTAATAAATTTATTATAGTGTTTGCGATACAGGAGGGCCTCAGTTTATGGGTTAATAGGTAGTTTATAGGTGTTTAGTGTACTTTGTAACACATTAGTTATTAGTTTTATGTTACAGCCTTGCAGTGTAAAACTCCTAACTACTGACTTTAGATTGCGGAACGAATCTTGTCATTTTAGGCTGTAACTGTCAGGGTTTTTTCCTGTTTTGTTTGCCATGTGCTGCTGGCAGCCATTTTACTCACCTCTCTTGCTGACTCTGGTGCATACTGTGTGATGCTGCTCAATTCCTGTACTTCCTTTTATGGCCAGACTGGTGTACATCATCAGTGTGAGACAGGATGCAGTCTCAGAATTGTGATGTCATCACTTACTATTTAAAGGGCCTCTGTTCAGTATGCTTTGCCCTTGCGTTGTCTCAGACCTGTTTGTGAGAGCTCCTGTGTATTACTTGGCTGTCTGACGTCCCTCCTGGTTCCTGATCCTTGGCTTGTCCCTGACTCTGCTGTTCTCCTTGTTCCTGATCCCGGCTCGTCTGACTACTCGGTTTGGTTCCTGACTCGGCTCGTCTGACTACCAGCTCTGGTTTTGATTCCTGGCTTGTTATTTGACTTGTGGACTTTTTATTATTTTTTGCTATTAATAAAGGTGTGATTATTTTTCTACTTCTCGTCTCAGTCTGATTCCTGGCACCCTGACATTACGCAAGGGCCATGAATCCTGATGGTGCTCATAATCCACCTTTACCTGCCATAATTTCCAGGATGGATGAACAGGATCACCGCTTGGATCAATTTGCACTAGCCCTGCAAACCCTGCTGACTCGCACTACACATTTGGACCAAAGTGTCCTGCAAGTTATGGCTGCTCCTGTTTCCGCTGCTGCACCAAGTCCTACCAGAAGCATGTCCGGTTCTGCACCTCTACCTCAGCATTATGGAGGCGATCCTAATCAGTGCAGAGGGGTTTTGAACCAGGTGGGCATTTACTTTGAGATGTTACCTCAGGCGTTTCCCTCTGACAGAGCTAAGGTGGGATTTCTCATCTCGTTACTCTCTGACACAGCCCTTGCCTGGGCTAATCCTTTGTGGGAGACTAATAAACCTGTGATTTCAAATTACCCTGAATTTGTGGCCTCCTTTCGAAAGGTATTTGATATTCCGGCTTGCTCTTCCTCTGCTGCTAAACAACTCATGTCCATTCAGCAAGGTACAAGATCTGTTGCTTGCCGCAGAGGTAGGTTGGAACAATGAAGCCCTCGTTGCCGCCTTCTTTCATGGGCTCTCTGATGTGATTAAAGACGAAGTTGCTGCCAGAGATTTACCAGAAGATCTTGAGGCATTGGTGTCTTTTTTTATCCTAATTGACATCAGGCTAAGTGAGAGGCCCTCTTTCAAGGAGCGCTTGCGGAAGCCTCCTGTTCCATTGTCTCCTACGTGTTCGTTCCCACCCATGCCTCCCTCTCCTCCCATGCCTCCTGGCCCCGAGTCACCAGGTACTGCTGAGCCGATGCAGTTGGGATTCACGCGTCTCTCTGCGGCGGAGAGGGCCTTTAGGAGGAGGGAGGAGCTCTGCCTCTATTGTGGGTTACAGGGCCACCTTTTGAAGTCTTGTCCTAAACGGCCGGGAAACGCTCACACCTAAGGTCCTGTCAGGGGCAGACCTTGGGTGGTTTATCCTCATCCCCGGAGCTGCTAAAGGAGAAATCTTTGGTTACGGTTGTCCTTTCCTGGGTGGACTCCTCCATAGTCACCCAGGCTCTTGTTGACTCCGGTGCTGCGGGCTATTTCATTGACAGTGCTTTTGTATCAAAGCACTCTATTCCTGTTTTGCCTCGGTCCGTTCCGCTTGCTATTGAGGCCATTGATGGCAGGCCCCTTCAGCCCGCACTCGCGCTCCAAAAGCACAATCCCAGTCTCGACTGGCGCAGGTCCGAAATTTTGTCGTGGTCTCCGCAATGTATTTCCACTTTTCTTCGGAAACCAGTTAAAGTCTTATGCACTTCTTTGGTATCTCAATTGCCAGAGGAGTACCGAGAGTTCCTAGATGTTTTTGACAAGGTGCATGCCAGTACGTTGCCTCCTCACCGGTCTTACGATTGTGCCATAGACCTGCAACCCGGAGCCATTCCTCCTCAGGGCCGGGATTACCCTCTGTCTGTTGCGGAGAATTGTGCTATGGAGGAGTATGTTGCTGATGCTCTATCGCAAATCCTGCTCTCCTGCAGGGGCTGGCTTCTTCTTTGTGAAGAAAAAGGGTAGCGAGTTAAGACCATGCATCGATTATAGGGGTCTTAATCATCTTGCCTACCCTATTCCGCTCATTACGGAACTCTTTGACCACCTCAAGGGAGCTACGGTCTTTACTAAACTTGATTTGAGAGGAGCGTACAATCTCATTAGGATCAAGGAGGGCCACGAATGGAAAACAGCATTTAACACCAGGAGCGGGCATTTTGAGTATCTTGTAATGCCCTTTGGCCTATGTAATGCCCCTGCTGTTTTCCAGGAATTTATTAATGATGTCCTACGAGATATGTTGCAACAGTGTGTTGAGGTGTACTTGGACGACATCCTTATACACTCACCCACACTTGAGGCTCATCGTTCTGATGTTACACAGGTTCTTCAGATACTACGTGAGAACGGCCTATTTTGTAAACTCGAGAAATGTGAGTTCCATCAGACTCAAGTAACCTTCCTAGGTTATGTTATCTCCGTTGCAGGGTTTTCCATGGATCCTGACAAGTTATCTGCAGTTCTGCAGTGGCCTCGCCCAGTTGGTCTTCGGTCTATTCAACGTTTTTTGGGGTTTGCCAATAACTATAGAAAGTTTATTAAAAAAAATTCTTCCTTGGTCAAACCTATCACAGACATAACCCGTAAAGAGAATGATCCACTCCATTGGTCACCTAATGCCATTAAGGCCTTTGATAGTCTTAAGACTGCATTTGCTGCCGCTCCAGTTCTGGCTCATCCTAATCCTGTCCTGCCTTTCATTCTTGAGGCCGATGCGTCTGAGACTGGAGTAGGTGCCCTCTTTCCTCAACGTCCTACGCCTGATGGTCTCTTGCATCTGTGTGGTTTCTTCTCTAAGAAATTGTCTCCAGTGGAGTGCAATTATGAAATTGGGGACAGGGAATTACTGGCCATAATTTTGGCACTCAAGGAATGGAGGCATCTTCTCGAGGGTACTAGCGTGCCAGTGCTCATTCTTACTGACCACAAGAATTTAACTTATCTATCTGAAGCAAACTGTTTGTCGCCCCGATAGGCCAGATGGGCGCTATTTTTGTCTCGGTTTAATTATGTGGTTTCCTACCTGCCTGGTAGTAAGAATGTTAGGGCTGATGCCCTCTCTCAAAAATTTTCCCATCTGTCCAAGGAGGAGTCTGTACCTACTCCAGTTATACCTCCTGACCATATTTTGGCTACTATACATACTAATTTGACTTCTCCCTTGGGGGGAGGAGATCCTGGCTGCACAAACCAATGCACCTCCTGAGAAACCTAGTGGTAAGTGTTTTGTTCCTGAGAATCTTCGAACTAAACTTTTGCACACTTACCACTATCCTAAAGCCGCAGGTCACCCAGGCAAGAACCAAATGATTTGGTCTGTCACTCGACAATTCTGGTGGCCAGGTCTTCGTTCTGATGTTGCTGCATATGTTGCTGCTCAGTTTGTGCACAGAATAAGACTCCTCGACGTCTTCCTGTGGGTCTTCTTCAACCTATTGCTAATGGTGAGCATCCTTGGACACATCTTTCCATGGACTTCATTGTCAAGCTCCCTGTTTCCAATGGCAATACTGTTATCCTTATGGTGGTTGACCATTTCTCTAAAATGTCACATTGCATTCCCTTGAAGAAGTTGCCTACCGCCCGAGAGGGGTAGCCAGTTTGTCTCCAGATTTTGGCGTTCCTTTTGTGTTCAAATGGGGATCCAGATTTCCTTCTCCTCGGCATATCACCCTCAATCCAATGGGGCTGCGAAACGGTCTAATCAAGCTCTGGAACAGTTCCTCTGTTGCTATGTCTTAGATCACCACAATAATTGGTCTGAACTGTTACCTTGGGCAGAGTTTGCTCGTAATAGTGCTATTAATGCTTCCTCCAAGTTATCCTCATTCATGGCGAATTATGGTTTTCAACCATCCTTGTTGCCCGATTCATTCATGTCTCAGGGTATTCCGGCTTTGGAGGAGCATCTCCAGCAACTCCGTTCCACGCAGGTGCAGATTCAGGATTGCTTTCATCGTTCTATGCAGCTCCAAAAGTTCCAGGCTGATCGTAGGCGTCTGCCCGCGCCTTCCTACCAAGTTGGTGAGAGAGTTTGGTTGTCATCCCGCAACTTGAATCTTCGTGTGCATTCCAATAAACTGGCTCCCCGTTATGTTGGTCCTTTTCGAATACTCCCACGGGTCAATCCTGTGGCCTACGCTCTTGACCTTCCTCCTGCAATGCGCATCGACAATGTTTTTCATGTCTCCCTCTTGAAACCATTGGTTTGTAATCGGTTTACCACTGTGTTGCCTCGTCCCCGTCCTATCTTTGTTGACAACCATGAGGAGTATGAGGTCAGCAGCATTATAGACTCTCGTATGTCCAGGGGCTGCGTACAGTATTTGGTTCACTGGAGGGGCTACGGTCCGGAGGAGAGTTCTTGGGTTCCCTCCTCTGATGTTCATGCTCCCGCCCTCCTCCGTGCCTTCCATGCCCATTTCCCCAATAAGCCTTTTGTCTTCCCGTTGGGGAGGGGTCATTGAGGGGAGGGTACTGTCAGGGTTTTTTCCTGTTTTGTTTGCCATGTGCTGCTGGCAGCCATTTTACTCACCTCTCTTGCTGAATCTGGTGCATACTGTGTGATGCTGCTCAATTACTGCACTTCCTTTTATGGCCAGACCGGTGTACATCATCAGTGTGAGACAGGATGCAGTCTCAGAATTGTGATGTCATCACTTACTATTTAAAGGGCCTCTGTTCAGTATGCTTTGCTCTTGCGTTGTCTCAGACCTGTTTGTGAGAGCTCCTGTGTATTACCTGGCTGTCTGACGTCCCTCCTGGTTCCTTATCCTTGGCTTGTTCCTGACTCTGCTGTTCTCCTTGTTTCTGATTCCGGCTCGTTTGACTACTCGGTTTGGCTCCTGACTCGGCTCGTCTAACTACCAGCTCTGGTTTTGATTCCTGGCTTGTTATTTGACTTGTGGACTTTTTATTATTTTTTGCTATTATAAAGGTGTGATTATTTTTGCACTTCTCGTCTCAGTCTGATTCCTGGCACCCTGACAGTAATGCTCACTTTTTAGCCTCACCGCAAAACTCATAATACCGGTGCTATGGGAATCCCATGAAAAAACGTAATTTTTACGAGTGCGGGACTGATGTTGCAGTACAGGCTAAAAGGTGTGCGGTACAGCTATACCAACAACACTTGTAATAGCTGCAGTGCTGTTTTAACGCTGAAAATGCCATATTTTCAGCATTACAAGCCGCAACGCAAAACTCGTAATCTAGCTCAGGGGTCGCCAACCTTTCGGACCTCAGGGACCACTAAACTCACAATTTTGAATCTGGTGGACCACTAACATGAATTTTTTTTAAAAAGGTACAAACCTCTATAATGTGTGTGTATGTATGTATGTATGTATATGTGTGTTTATATATATATATATATATATATATACACACACACATACTGTACATAACTAGTATAACCATAGCTAAGTTTATATTATGTATGTATTTACACATTTTTAAGAATTATTTTTTGGAATTAACTAATGGAATGACAGAACTGAGAGAATACTTCCAAATGACAGATGAAGGGTAAGTGCCAACTTTTGAGGTGGAAACAGAGAGGCAGAAAGTTACCTCCCCAGTTAGGAATTATTCCAAACTACTTATGATCATGGACAGACATCGGAGTCATAAATTAAGTTTATATCAGAAAGCTCTCAATATGGATGTGACCTAACCACGACTGATATTACTGGCAATTACTATAATACTGGTGGGATATGGCTGATCTGCTGGATGGCAATTACTGGAATTCAGGTGCAATAAAATTATTAGAATGAAAAATAATTAATATTTAATTAATAAAAATAAGATGGAGGAGAGGAAGACAAACAGTGATGTAAGTCCAACTGAAGGAATTAGGGAAAACTACTACAAAGAGACAGGTAAGGGAAGAAAATAAATGAAATATGAGAGAATTTTTTTTTAAGATTTTCTTTTTTTATATACTTTAATTCCAATATTTCAAGCCAAGACTATACCAACCTCTGCTTGCTTTAGAATGGAAGCATCTTTCTCTGAGCAGCGCGCCGGGTACTACGCAACGTGCGTAGGGAGATTGCAATTTAACCCCTCCTCCGTTGATTTTTACTGTCGTCCAGCCAGGCACTGTAGGGAGTTGCGGCGCGACAGGGTTGACACCATTAGAGGAGATTAATTCCTGCTTGATGGTGTCAAGGACCACTAACATCTTCTCCACGGACCACTGGTTGGCGACCGCTGATCTAGCTGATAGTCTGTAAACAGACTCTGACATGATTAGATGTAGATATGGGTTGTCTACTTTAAAAATATATGTAGTTTTCATATATAAGTGAAAAAAGGCTCTATTTCTGTTTAACCCTTTCACTGCTAGGCCTACATTTAACCCCTAATGTAAGTCAAATTTCAGTGAGTGACCCACGAAAATGATATATTGTTTTTCAGCCAGCCCAACAGATTCATAATATGCCATTATTACATTTATAATTCATGGCATGTGTAAAAGCTGCAGCAAGAACTGTAAATAAAAAAAAAAAAGTATAATTTTTGCATAGGTTTTAGTAAATAATATTGAAAACAGCCCAGTGGCCACTGCTGTTATAATATAGATTAGAGAAGCCCCATTGTGCAATACAGAAATAAAAGCACCTTTTTTCTTGCAATGTGTTCACTGTTACCACAGTGATCACCTGACTATACAGACAAAAGTAATATACTTAACAGAGGGACTTGTCTACAGAAATGTAACTTTATTAGAGGTCTTTGACATACTAGATTTCTTTTTAATATTTATATAATATCCCATTCCCAAGCAAATCCCCATGTGTTTTATTTTACTTTATTTTTAAAACATCCACTGTATTGTACTGCAGGTAATGTTAGCAAGGCAGTGGTCGTCTTGGAGGTGTTTGGGGTCGTTAACATGTTGGAATACTGCCCTGCGGCCCAGTCTCCAAAGGGAGGGGATCATGCTCTGCTTCAGTATGTCACAGTACATGTTGGCATTCATGGTTCCCACAATGGACTGTAGCTCCCTAGTGCCGGCAGTACTCATGCAGGCCAAGATCATGACAATCCCACCACCATGCTTGACTGTAGGCAAGACACACTTGTCTTTGTACTCCTCACCTGGTTGCCGTCACACACGCTTGACACCTTCTGAACCAAATAAGCTTATCTTGGTTTCATTCGACCACAGGACATGCATCCAGTAATCCATGTCCTTAGTCTGCTTGTCTTCAGCAAACTGTTTGTGGGCTTTCTTGTGCATCATCTTTAGAAGAGGCTTCCTTCTGGGACGACAGCCATGCAGACCAATTTGATGCAGTGTGCGGCGTATGGTCTGAGCACTGACAGGCTGACCCCCCCCACCCCTTCAACCTCTGCAACAATGCTGGCAGCACTCATACGTCTATTTCCCTAATACAACCTCTGGATATGACACTGAGCACGTGCACTCAACTTCTTTGGTCGACCATGGCGAGGCCTGTTCTGAGTGGAACCTGCCCTGTGAAACAGCTGCATGGTCTTGCCCACCGTTCTTATAGCCTAGGCCATCTTTATGTAGAGCAACAATTCTTTTTTTCAGATCCTCAAAGAGTTCTTTGCCATGAGGTGCCATGTTGAACTTCCAGTAACCAGTATGAGAGCGATAACACTAAATTTAACACACCTGCTCCCCAATCACACCTGAGACCTTGTAACACTAACGAGTCACATGACACCGGGAGGGAAAAACATAATTTATGTAAGAACTTACCTGATAAATTCATTTCTTTCATATTAGCAAGAGTCCATGAGCTAGTGACGTATGGGATATACATTCCTACCAGGAGGGGCAAAGTTTCCCAAACCTCAAAATGCCTATAAATACACCCCTCACCACACCCACAATTCAGTTTAACGAATAGCCAAGAAGTGGGGTGATAAAAAAGTGCGAAAGCATATAAAATAAGGAATTGGAATAATTGTGCTTTATACAAAATCATAACCACCACAAAAAAAGGGCGGGCCTCATGGACTCTTGCTAATATGAAAGAAATGAATTTATCAGGTAAGTTCTTACATAAATTATGTTTTCTTTCATGTAATTAGCAAGAGTCCATGAGCTAGTGACGTATGGGATAATGACTACCCAAGATGTGGATCTTTCCACACAAGAGTCACTAGAGAGGGAGGGATAAAATAAAGACAGCCAATTCCTGCTGAAAATAATCCACACCCAAAATAAAGTTTAACGAAAAACATAAGCAGAAGATTCAAACTGAAACCGCTGCCTGAAGTACTTTTCTACCAAAAACTGCTTCAGAAGAAGAAAATGCATCAAAATGGTAGAATTTAGTAAAAGTATGCAAAGAGGACCAAGTTGCTGCTTTGCAGATCTGGTCAACCGAAGCTTCATTCCTAAACGCCCAGGAAGTAGATACTGACCTAGTAGAATGAGCTGTAATTCTCTGAGGCGGAATTTTACCCGACTCAACATAGGCAAGATGAATTAAAGATTTCAACCAAGATGCCAAAGAAATGGCAGAAGCTTTCTGGCCTTTCCTAGAACCGGAAAAGATAACAAATAGACTAGAAGTCTTACGGAAAGATTTCGTAGCTTCAACATAATATTTCAAAGCTCTAACAACATCCAAAGAATGCAACGATTTCTCCTTAGAATTCTTAGGATTAGGACATAATGAAGGAACCACAATTTCTCTACTAATGTTGTTGGAATTCACAACTTTAGGTAAAAATTCAAAAGAAGTTCGCAACACCGCCTTATCCTGATGAAAAATCAGAAAAGGAGACTCACAAGAAAGAGCAGATAATTCAGAAACTCTTCTAGCAGAAGAGATGGCCAAAAGGAACAAAACTTTCCAAGAAAGTAATTTAATGTCCAATGAATGCATAGGTTCAAACGGAGGAGCTTGAAGAGCTCCCAGAACCAAATTCAAACTCCAAGGAGGAGAAATTGACTTAATGACAGGTTTTATACGAACCAAAGCTTGTACAAAACAATGAATATCAGGAAGAATAGCAATCTTTCTGTGAAAAAGAACAGAAAGAGCAGAGATTTGTCCTTTCAAAGAACTTGCGGACAAACCCTTATCTAAACCATCCTGAAGAAACTGTAAAATTCTCGGTATTCTAAAAGAATGCCAAGAAAAATTATGAGAAAGACACCAAGAAATATAAGTCTTCCAGACTCTATAATATATCTCTCGAGATACAGATTTACGAGCCTGTAACATAGTATTAATCACGGAGTCAGAGAAACCTCTTTGACCAAGAATCAAGCGTTCAATCTCCATACCTTTAAATTTAAGGATTTCAGATCCTGATGGAAAAAAGGACCTTGTGACAGAAGGTCTGGTCTTAACGGAAGAGTCCACGGTTGGCAAGAGGCCATCCGGACAAGATCCGCATACCAAAACCTGTGAGGCCATGCTGGAGCTACCAGCAGAACAAACGAGCATTCCTTCAGAATCTTGGAGATCACTCTTGGAAGAAGAACTAGAGGCGGAAAGATATAGGCAGGATGATACTTCCAAGGAAGTGATAATGCATCCACTGCCTCCACCTGAGGATCCCGGGATCTGGACAGATACCTGGGAAGTTTCTTGTTTAGATGGGACGCCATCAGATCTATTTCTGGAAGTTCCCACATTTGAACAATCTGAAGAAATACCTCTGGGTGAAGAGACCATTCGCCCGGATGCAACGTTTGGCGACTTAGATAATCCGCTTCCCAATTGTCTACACCTGGGATATGAACTGCAGAGATTAGACAGGAGCTGGATTCCGCCCAAACCAAAATTCGAGATACTTCTTTCATAGCCAGAGGACTGTGAGTCCCTCCTTGATGATTGATGTATGCCACAGTTGTGACATTGTCTGTCTGAAAACAAATGAACGATTCTCTCTTCAGAAGAGGCCAAAACTGAAGAGCTCTGAAAATTGCACGGAGTTCCAAGATATTGATAGGTAATCTCACCTCCTGAGATTCCCAAACTCCCTGTGCCGTCAGAGATCCCCACACAGCTCCCCAACCCGTGAGACTTGCATCTGTTGAAATTACAGTCCAGGTCGGAAGCACAAAAGAAGCCCCCTGAATTAAACGATGGTGATCTGTCCACCATGTTAGAGAGTGCCGAACAATCGGTTTTAAAGATATTGTTTGAGATATCTTCGTGTAATCCTTGCACCATTGCTTCAGCATACAGAGCTGAAGAGGTCGCATGTGAAAACGAGCAAAGGGGATCGCGTCCGATGCAGCAGTCATAAGACCTAGAATTTCCATGCATAAGGCTACCGAAGGGAATGATTGTGACTGAAGGTTTCGACAAGCTGCAATCAATTTTAGACGTCTCTTGTCTGTTAAAGACAGAGTCATGGACACTGAATCCATCTGGAAACCCAGAAAGGTTACCCTTGTCTGAGGAATCAAAGAACTTTTTGGTAAATTGATCCTCCAACCATGATCTTGAAGAAACAACACAAGTCGATTCGTATGAGATTCTGCTAAATGTAAAGACTGAGCAAGTACCAAGATATCGTCCAAATAAGGAAATACCACAATACCCTGTTCTCTGATTACAGACAGAAGGGCACCGAGAACCTTTGTAAAAATTCTTGGAGCTGTAGCTAGGCCAAACGGCAGAGCCACAAACTGGTAATGCTTGTCCAGAAAAGAGAATCTCAGGAACTGAAAATGATCTGGATGAATCGGAATATGCAGATATGCATCCTGTAAATCTATTGTGGACATATAATTCCCTTGCAGAACAAAAGGCAAGATAGTCCTTATAGTTACCATTTTGAACGTTGGTATCCTTACATAACGATTCAACATTTTTAGATCCAGAACTGGTCTGAAGGAATTCTCCTTCTTTGGTACAATGAAGAGATTTGAATAAAACCCCATCCCCTGTTCCTGGAACTGGCATAATTACTCCAGTCAACTCTAGATCTGAAACACATTTCAGAAATGCTTGAGCTTTTACTGGATTTACTGGGACACGGGAAAGAAAAAATCTCTTTGCAGGAGGTCTTATCTTGAAACCAATTCTGTACCCTTCTGAAACAATGTTCTGAATCCAAAGATTGTGAACAGAATTGATCCAAATTTCCTTGAAAAAACGTAACCTGCCCCCTACCAGCTGAGCTGGAATGAGGGCCGCACCTTCATGTGGACTTAGAAGCAGGCTTTGCCTTTCTAGCTGGCTTGGATTTATTCCAGACTGGAGATGGTTTCCAAACTGAAACTGCTCCTGAGGATGAAGGATCAGGCTTTTGTTCTTTGTTGAAACGAAAGGAACGAAAACGATTATTAGCTCTGCTTTTACCTTTAGATTTTTTATCCTGTGGTAAAAAAGTTCCTTTCCCACCAGTAACAGTTGAAATGATGGAATCCAACTGAGAACCAAATAATTTGTTACCCTGGAAAGAAATAGAAAGTAAAGTTGATTTAGAAGCCATATCAGCATTCCAAGTTTTAAGCCATAAAGCTCTTCTAGCTAAAATAGCTAGAGACATAAACCTGACATCAACTCTGATAATATCAAAAATGGCATCACAGATAAAATTATTAGCATGCTGAAGAAGAATAATAATGTCATGAGAATCACGATGTGTTACTTGTTGCGCTAAAGTTTCCAACCAAAAAGTTGAAGCTGCAGCAACATCAGCCAAAGATATAGCAGGTCTAAGAAGATTACCTGAACACAGATAAGCTTTTCTTAGAAAGGACTCAATTTTCCTATCTAGAGGATCCTTAAACGAAGTACCATCTGACGTAGGAATAGTAGTACGTTTAGCAAGGGTAGAAATAGCCCCATCAACTTTAGGGATTTTGTCCCAAAATTCTAATCTGTCAGACGGCACAGGATATAAATGCTTAAAACGTTTAGAAGGAGTAAATGAATTACCCAATTTATCCCATTCTTTGGAAATTACTGCAGAAATAGCATTAGGAACAGGAAAAACTTCTGGAATAACCACAGGAGCTTTAAATACCTTATCTAAACGTTTAGAATTAGTATCAAGAGGACTAGAATCCTCTATTTCTAAAGCAATTAGAACTTCTTTAAGTAAAGAACGAATAAATTCCATTTTAAATAAATATGAAGATTTATCAGCATCAACCTCAGAGACAGAATCCTCTGAACCAGAGGAGTCATCAGAATCAGAATGATGATGTTCATTTAAAAATTCATCTGTAGGGAGAGAAGTTTTAAAAGATTTTTTACGTTTACTAGAAGGAGAAATAACAGACATAGCCTTCTTTATGGATTCAGAAACAAAATCTCTTATATTATCAGGAACATTCTGCACCTTAGATGTTGAGGGAACTGCAACAGGCAATGGTACTTTACTAAAGGAAATATTATCTGCTTTAACAAGTTTGTCATGACAATCAATACAAACAACAGCTGGAGAAATAGCTACCAAAAGTTTACAGCAGATACACTTAGCTTTGGTAGATTCAGCACTTGACAGCGATTTTCCTGTAGTATCTTCTGGCTCAGATGCAACGTGAGACATCTTGCAATATGTAAGAGAAAAAACAACATATAAAGCAAAATTGATCAAATTCCTTAAATGACAGTTTCAGGAATGGGAAAAAATGCCAAAGAACAAGCTTCTAGTAACCAGAAGCAATAAAAAATGAGACTTAAATAATGTGGAGACAAAAGCGACGCCCATATTTTTTCGCGCCAAATAAGACGCCCACATTATTTGGCGCCTAAATGCTTTTTGGCGCCAAAAATGACGCCACATCCGGAACGCCGACATTTTTGGCGCGAAATAACGTCAAAGAATGACGCAACTTCCGGCGACACGTATGACGCCGGAAACGGAAATAGAATTTTTGCGCCAAAAAAGTCCGCGCCAAAAATGACGCAATAAAATGAAGCATTTTCAGCCCCCGCGAGCCTAACAGCCCACAGGGAAAAAGTCAAATTTTAAGGTAAGAAAAAATGGTCAAATCAAAATGCATTATCCCAAATATGAAACTGACTGTCTGAAAATAAGGAAAGTTGAACATTCTGAGTCAAGGCAAATAAATGTTTGAATACATATATTTAGAACTTTATAAACAAAGTGCCCAACCATAGCTTGGAGTGTCACAGAAAATAAGACTTACTTACCCCAGGACACTCATCTACATATAGCAGATAGCCAAACCAGTACTGAAACGAGAATCAGCAGAGGTAATGGTATATATAAGAGTATATCGTCGATCTGAAAAGGGAGGTAAGAGATGAATCTCTACGACCGATAACAGAGAACCTATGAAATAGACCCCTTAGAAGGAGATCACTGCATTCAAATAGGCAATACTCTCCTCACATCCCTCTGACATTCACTGCACGCTGAGAGGAAAACCGGGCTCCAACTTGCTGCGGAGCGCATATCAACGTAGAATCTAGCACAAACTTACTTCACCACCTCCATCGGAGGCAAAGTTTGTAAAACTGAATTGTGGGTGTGGTGAGGGGTGTATTTATAGGCATTTTGAGGTTTGGGAAACTTTGCCCCTCCTGGTAGGAATGTATATCCCATACGTCACTAGCTCATGGACTCTTGCTAATTACATGAAAGAAATGGCTAATTGGGCCCAATTTGGACATTTTCACTTAGGGGTGTACTCACTTTTGTTGCCAATGGTTTAGACATTAATGGCTGTGTGATGAGTTAATTTGACAGCAAATTTACGCTGTTATGCAGGCTGCACTCTTACTGCTTTACATTGTAGCAAAGTGTAATTTCTTTAGTGTTGTCACATGAAAAGATATAATGAAGTACTTACAAAAATGTGAGGGGTGTACTCACGTGTGGGATAATATATATATATATATATATATATATATATATATATATACAGGTAGCCCTCAGTTTACGCCGGGGTTAGGTTCCAGAAGGAATGGTTGTAAATCGAAACCGTTGTAAATTGAAACCCAGTTTATAATGTAAGGCAATGGGAAGTGAGGGAGATAGGTTCCAGGCCCCTCTCAAAATTGTCATAAGTAACACCTAATACATTATTTTTAAAGCTTTGAAATGAAGACTTTAAATGCTAAACAGCATTATAAACCTAATAAAATAATTACACAACACAGAATATATAATTAAACTAAGTTAAATAAACAAAAACATTTGCTAAACAGCATTATAAACCTAATAAAATAATCACACAACACAGACTTCACTTGCATTTTTCTGCAAACAGTTCTTTCTATGCATTCCAATCTGATTTATAGATAGGAAGATCTTGTTCCTTTGAAATCTGCTCGATAGCTTAGGTCTGGTTAAACTGATTAATTTCAGCTTGCTTGGCTTTGCTGCAACACAAGCGGACAGCTCCACCTACTGGCTATTTTAATAAATACACTGCTTCTCAATGCTTTTCAGTAGCAGTCACATGACTAGAAAAAAAGGTTGTTATTCTGAAACGGTGTAAATTGAACCGCTGTAAAACGAGGGCCACCTGTATATATATATATATATATATATATATATATATATATATGCAAAACCCAGGAATGGACCTCACTCTCAGACTAGACCGGGTACACATCCTAAACCACTGTAAACTCCACAGCCCTGAACACTGACAAACAGCTCCACAGTTCCCAGCAACCCAGGCAGTTAACCCCTGAGAAGCCTCGGTGACTGGCCCATATGGAAGCATTACAAACATTATCAACACAACACATGGGCGTGGGTGGTGGGAGGACGCGGGCGGGGGGCGGGCAGAAGTTTGCGTGGGGGCTGGATCGGGCGGGACCGCTGCACTGCAGGAAAAAAATATTGAAAGCGGCAGGGAAGGGGAAGGAGGGAGGGAGAGGGGATCCAAGTGGATGGGGATTTGGCTTTAGGACTAGTATGTATATATGCACACGCAGGGCCGCCACTAGAAATTTTGGGGCCCCTGACTTAACCATTGACCAGGGCCCCCCCCCCCCTCTTTGACATGTGCAATTTTTGACCAGGTGGCTAAAACGTATATGCACTTTATTCTTAAGTGTCTATTTAAACTTGGAAATGTTGTAAAGGTAGTAACATACAAACACACAGACACACTCATACACTGAAACACACACACACACTCACACATAAGGATTCACATATAGACACTCTAACAGACGCAAAGAAACACACAAACACACTCAGACACAGACACCCAAACAGACACTCAGCACTTGATTACATTGACCTGACAAGTAATGAGGTAGACTACAGTTTTTTAAAAAAAGGAGATTTAGAAAACAAAATATGGAGTTCTTATTATCTTTTTGTAAAGGAAGATGCCAACTAAATGATGACAACAGCATGCAGTGGCTGAAAGGAAGGGCCCTGAACTGCCTAAACAATAATTTAAAGGTTAAATGGTGGATTGGTGACTTCCGTAAAGGTCTCATTAGTCTCAAAGTCTGTAGAAAGATTTGAATAATCAGTAGTAAGGTCAAAATGTCCAAAAAAGGAACAGACAATAGACACACACACACAAACTCAAACTTGCACATACACCCAAGGAAACACTGACAGAGACAGCCTCAGAAAACACATAAAGACATACACACACACACACACACAGAGACACCCACAGAAAACACACAAAGACACACACACACACAGAGAGACAACCACATAAAATACAGAAAGACATACATACACACACTCTCACTGAGACATCCACAGAAAGCACACATAGACATACACACACCCTCACAGAGACACCCACAGAAAACACACACCCTCACAGAGACATCCACAGAAAACACAGACATACATAAATACACACACACCTTTACAGAGACATCCACAGAAAACAGATATACACACCCACCCTCACAGAGGCATCCAGAGAAAATACACAAAGGCCAACATACACACACCCTCACAGAGACACCCATAGAAAAAGCTCAAAGGCATATGCACACACCCTTACATACATCTACAGAAAATGCACAAAGACATACACACCCACCCTCACAGAGAGACCCACAGAAAAATAATACATACACACTCATAGACACAAACCAAAGCACAAAGACATAAACACAGACACCCACAGAAACACTCACAGGAGGAAACATTTATGCACCTTGCATCCCCTAAATCAACAGTGTGTGACATGCATGATAAAAAAAAATTGCAGAAATTAAGAGAACACTTTTTAAAGAATCATATTTGTAAATGTGTAAACAAAAATAATTTTGTGAATTCAAAATTGTACATTAATGATCTGGGTAGATGGCTAGATGAAGAAAAGTACTTTTAAAAGGTTGACAATCATATGTTTGTTTGTTTGTTTTTTCCCAACCAAGAGCACCACTTCAAATATAGTGTACAAATGTTCCCATCTGTCAGCTGTACTTATGTATTTTGAAAATGCTGTACTCTATATGGTCTTGGTGGAACCATAAGCTGTGGTACTCATACCACTAGATCTGGTTTAATGCAGGATTTAGGCTTGTTGGTATGTATTTCAAAATTAAGTCAGCTGTAGTGTAAACTGAACAGTGTTAAGTCAACCTGTCTCATTTCAAACACTGAGCAATCTTAGTCTGAGAGTAACATTTTATGCAGATGTAAAACTCTTAGATAAAATGCCTCCTTGCATCTGGAAAGTCCTTGCATAAAGGGGCAGTAAACTGGAATGTAATGAAAATATATATAGTAATAAAAAAAACTAATATCTGCCAAAAGGGCACCTACCATTTGAGTATTGAGGAGGAAACATTTCTACATGGCTTTAAATATAGAATATATTTCTACAGCATTGTCAAATAATCATAAATACACTGCTACATATTGCTAAAAAATGTGTTTATAAGGACCCCTGGCCCCACCATACAACTACTACCACACTGAAGTTACAATCCGAAATTGCACAAAGAAATAAAAAACATTTGCTAAGTAAGTCCTACCTCCTCTGCAAATGAAAGTGATCTGCTGTCTGACTCAGGCACACACTGTACAAACAAAGTGCCTAATCTGTCTCACACTGTGCATAGTGGTTTAGTTATTTAAATAGAATATATATGGACTCTGAAAAGAGACCACAAAATTCAAAAAACACAGGCGCTAGAACAGCTTAAAATAGACAATGAAAACGTGATTTTTAAACCATATAGTGCAATATATATATGCTTGCAAATAACAACATCCAGTGCGGACTGAAACAACAAAAGATGTGTGAACAACAAAAGTGTATAAAATATATGTTTAATTACATAAGTGAAATAAAAATATTAAAATATCGAAATATTTGTACATATAAAGGCGCTGATCAGGCGCAATATTGAAGTGTAGCATACATTTAAACAATAATGTGATACAAAAAATGATAATAGAACAACGTGAGAGGTTTAGTATTTTCCAGTATGCGATTCGATGCGATGATTTTTCCAAATAGCCCAGATTTTGAAGAAAGATTTATGTCTTCAATGGGAGCTGGAACGAGATGAGGAAGACCAATAAACGACAGAAAAGGCAACAAAATAAGGTTTTCACTTTTACTTACACCGGAGGTCGGTGGTTGAATCCTGCAAGTTCCTTTTCGTGGCGTGAGACTCCAAACCGCATCGGGCAGCAAAAGTTAATCCAGCAGAATATGCAAACACCTTTGCACAGGTGGCTGGAAAAGATGCACCTACGGAGGCCGGAAAGAGACAAAAAAAGAGCACAAAAGAGCAACGCGTTTCAACCCGTAAACCGGGTCTTTTTCAAGCTCCCAACAGATAGATAAGTGTGTCATATATAGCCGATGAAATCAGGCTATTGGCTCAATTGCATCAGTGGGCGTATGTATTCCAAGATAATTTGTCAGCCATAATGTTATATGTATCACAGTTCACCCAATCCTTCAACATATATTGTATCAAAGAACAACTGATATTATGTCAGAGAACAAATTACATATGTGCTTATATGCCTCTATTCATGAAGCACAACTTTAGTTGTATCCATTCCGCACGGAGGTCATTATGAACATATATAGAAAATGTAAAAAATGTAAAAAACCGCTTATAAAAATTCAGATAGTCTAATTCAAATGTATATAAAATGAATTTAGGGAATATAAAGAAAATATATAGAAAAAAATATTTATATAAAAAATATATATAAAAAATATATAAAAAAATATATAAAAAATATAAAAAATATATAAAAAATGCATATATTGGTGACAATCAGAAAAGTGTATCTTGAGGAGGAACAGCAGATAACATTGGAAAGATACATTGATTATTTAAAATTAGAAAATAGAAACTATGTGTATAAGCTAATTATATAGAATAGGAGGTCAATCTTTTAGGAAACAGCCAATGTCAAAATCGACATTCAGACCTAATGGATGTAACGTTTTTAGATCAAAAATCCATTTACTTTCTCTTTTTAAGAGATCATTGTTTATATTTCCTCCTCTCCATTTCTTTTTGACTTTTTCAATTCCAAGATAAGAGAATTGACTTAGATTCCCATTATTACACATACCAAAATGTTTAGCAATCGGTAAGTCTTTGTTTCTTTTTAATGTAAAATTTTCTATGGACCACATATGTTCTCTGATACGCGTACGTAGGGGTCTTGAGGTCTCACCTGTATATTGTAGACCACATTTGCACTGAATGATATAAATAATATTGCTATCTGAGCATCTAATAAGGTCTTTTATCTTATATGATTTTCCTGTTACATTTGATTTAAATTCTCTACATTTAATTGAGTGTTCACAAGATTTACAGGTTAAACAGGGATAAAATCCTAAAAGACTATTGCCCATTACGTCCAATTGATTAACACCGTTTGTACGACTATTGCTGTTATATGTTGGTGCCAGGATGGTCTTAAGATTTTTCACTTTCTTGTACACTACTTGTGGTCTTGATGGAAGAATAGGACCTAATATTTCATCATTTTTAAGTAACTTCCAAAAAAAAAAAAAAAATGATTAAAAATGATGAAATATTAGGTCCTATTCTTCCATCTTTTAGGATTTTATCCCTGTTTAACCTGTAAATCTTGTGAACACTCAATTAAATGTAGAGAATTTAAATCAAATGTAACAGGAAAATCATATAAGATAAAAGACCTTATTAGATGCTCAGATAGCAATATTATTTATATCATTCAGTGCAAATGTGGTCTACAATATACAGGTGAGACCTCAAGACCCCTACGTACGCGTATCAGAGAACATATGTGGTCCATAGAAAATTTTACATTAAAAAGAAACAAAGACTTACCGATTGCTAAACATTTTGGTATGTGTAATAATGGGAATCTAAGTCAATTCTCTTATCTTGGAATTGAAAAAGTCAAAAAGAAATGGAGAGGAGGAAATATAAACAATGATCTCTTAAAAAGAGAAAGTAAATGGATTTTTGATCTAAAAACGTTACATCCATTAGGTCTGAATGTCGATTTTGACATTGGCTGTTTCCTAAAAGATTGACCTCCTATTCTATATAATTAGCTTATACACATAGTTTCTATTTTCTAATTTTAAATAATCAATGTATCTTTCCAATGTTATCTGCTGTTCCTCCTCAAGATACACTTTTCTGATTGTCACCAATATATGCATTTTTTATATATTTTTTATATTTTTTATATATTTTTTTATATATTTTTTATATATATTTTTTATATAAATATTTTTTTCTATATATTTTCTTTATATTCCCTAAATTCATTTTATATACATTTGAATTAGACTATCTGAATTTTTATAAGCGGTTTTTTACATTTTTACATTTTCTATATATGTTCATAATGACCTCCGTGCGGAATGGATACAACTAAAGTTGTGCTTCATGAATAGAGGCATATAAGCACATATGTAATTTGTTCTCTGACATAATATCAGTTGTTCTTTGATACAATATATGTTGAAGGATTGGGTGAACTGTGATACATATAACATTATGGCTGACAAATTATCTTGGAATACATACGCCCACTGATGCAATTGAGCCAATAGCCTGATTTCATCGGCTATATATGACACACTTATCTATCTGTTGGGAGCTTGAAAAAGACCCGGTTTATGGGTTGAAACGCGTTGCTCTTTTGTGCTCTTTTTTTGTCTCTTTCCGGCCTCCGTAGGTGCATCTTTTCCAGCCACCTGTGCAAAGGTGTTTGCATATTCTGCTGGATTAACTTTTGCTGCCCGCTGCGGTTTGGAGTCTCACGCCACGAAAAGGAACTTGCAGGATTCAACCACCGACCTCCGGTGTAAGTAAAAGTGAAAACCTTATTTTGTTGCCTTTTCTGTCGTTTATTGGTCTTCCTCATCTCGTTCCAGCTCCCATTGAAGACATAAATCTTTCTTCAAAATCTGGGCTATTTGGAAAAATCATCGCATCGAATCGCATACTGGAAAATACTAAACCTCTCACGTTGTTCTATTATCATTTTTTGTATCACATTATTGTTTAAATGTATGCTACACTTCAATATTGCGCCTGATCAGCGCCTTTATATGTACAAATATTTCGATATTTTAATATTTTTATTTCACTTATGTAATTAAACATATATTTTATACACTTTTGTTGTTCACACATCTTTTGTTGTTTCAGTCCGCACTGGGTGTTGTTATTTGCAAGCATATATATATTGCACTATATGGTTTAAAAATCACGTTTTCATTGTCTATTTTAAGCTGTTCTAGCGCCTGTGTTTTTTGAATTTTGTGGTCTCTTTTCAGAGTCCATATATATTCTATTTAAATCACTTTAGCAATTGAGGTTGGGAGTTTCCTCTTTATCATCACAGGTTTAATAGTTTCCTTTTTGCGCAGTTAACCCTTTCGTTTTTTTGGCATAGTGGTTTAGTGCACACTCAAAAATCCTCTCAAATACTAATACTTTACTCCTTGTAATAACATTTCCCATGCTCAATTAGCACTCTGCTGTAGTACCCACTGGTGGCTGCCAAAATTAAAAAAAAAAAAAAAATTTTTTTTTTTTAGTTCTTGCTTCATGGGGCCCCCCTGGCCGATTGGGCCCCTGACAGGAGTCACCCCTGTCACCCCCTGATGGCGGCCCTGTGCACACGGGCCATTTCTTGCAGTACAGCAGTCCCACCCCTTGCTCTCTCTCTCCCTTCTCTCTTTTGCTCTCCCTCCCTCCCTCTCTTTTGCTCTCTCTCTCGCCCCCCTCTCTTTTACTCTCTCTCCCTCGCCCCTCTCTCTCTCTCCCCCTCTATTTGGCTCTTTCTCTCTCCCCCTTTCTTTTGCTCTTTCTCTCTCCCCCTCTCTTTTGCTCTCTCTTGCCTCTGTTTTGCTCTCTCTCCCCTCTCTTTTGCTCTCTCCCTCTCTTTTGCTCTCTCTCTCCCCCTTTTTTGCTCTCTCTGTCGCCCCTCTCTTTTGCTCTGCCCCCTCTCTTTTGCTCTCTCTCCCCTCTCTTTTGCTTTCTCTCTCCCCCTCTTTTTGCTCTCTCTCTCCCCCTCTCTTTTGCTCTCTCTCCCCCCTCTCTTTTGCTCTCTCCCCCTCTCTTTTGCTCTCTCCCCCTCTCTTTTGCTCTCTCTCCCCCTCTCTTTTGCTCTCTCTCTCACCTCTTTTGCTTTCGCTCTCCCCCCTCTCTTTTGCTCTGTCTCCCCTGCCTCTTTTGCTCTCTCTCCCCCTCTTTTTTGCTTTATCTCTCTCTTCCCCCCTTTCTTTTGCTCTCTCTGACCCCTTTCTTTTGCTCTCTCTCTCTCTCCCCCTCTATTTTGCTCTCTCCCCTCTCTTTTGCTCTCTCTCTCTCCCCTCTCTTTTGCTCTCTCTCTCTCTCCCCCTCTCTTTTGCTCTCTCTCTCCCCTCTCTTTTGCTCTCTCTCTCTCCCCCTCTCTTTTGCTCTCTCTGCCCCCTCTCTTTTTCTCTCTCTCCCCCTCTCTTTTGTTTTCTCTGCCCCCTCTCTTTTTCTCTCTCTCCCCCTCTCTTTTGCTTTCTCTCTCTCCCCCCTCTGTTTTGCTCTCTCTGCCCCCTTTCTTTGGCTCTCTCTTCCCCCTCTTTGTCTCTCTCTCTCTTCCCCCTATTTGGCTCTCTCTCTTCCCCCTCTTTGGCTATCTCTGCCCCCTCTATTTTTCTCTCTCTCTCCCCTCTCTTTTGCTCTCTCTCTCTCCCCCTCTCTATTTTGCTCTCTCTGCCCCATCTCTTTGGCTTTCTATCTTCCCCCTCTTTGGCTCGCTCTCTCCCCCCTCTTTGGCTATCTCTCCACCTCTTTTGGCTCTCTCTTGCAGCCACGGCCACTCCCGGCCGCCCACGCCACCACCGCGGTGCCCTGCCCAGTCACGCCCCATCACGGCACTCCCGTATGCCACGCCAACCCGACCACACCGCCACCACGGGGTCCGCCTAGCCACGCCCCTCGTCATGCCCAGCCATGCACTCCTGGCAGCCACCCTACACCACCTCTGCTGTCAGGATCCTAAAGGCCAGGTGTGTTTGTCCTCCCGCAGTCTCTACTGCGCATAACAGCTTCGGACAAACACACTTGGCCTTTTATATTATAGGATACTATATATATATATATATATATATATATATATATATATATATATATCCAGTTGAGCTAAATTGTTTATGTTTTTTTGTTTTTTGTCTTTAAGCACTTGCGCACAACACATAACTCACAACTTGTAATGTGAACAATGATTAACGCAGCTGCGCTATCCATCAAAAGTATAGCGCACCCTAAAAAGAGGTCAGGTGCACTAAACATTCTCTGGCAATTCTGTTATTATTAATATTAATACCACACCCTACACAACAAGCATTGCCAAACACAGACAGTGATTGGCTGGATTGTGTTACTGATGCTGCCCATTGGTTCACCTGCTGTTTGTGGCTTGTGGACTAACATGTTTAACCCCTTAGAGTTCCAGCAGGAGTAATGCAAAAAATCACATACTGCTCTAATGAATTAGAGCATGTAATGTTTGAACTACAATGTTTTTTTCAATTGTAGCCAGTGTGGGCTTGCTGTAAATGAGTGTCTACTGTTCTAAGCAATCACAGCAGTTAATTTTCAGCATTATTTGCTTTTCAGCCTCTCTAGGGACCATGGGAGAAGCACAATATCTACACTAAAGCAAGAGGTATTTGACATCCCTTTAATGGGAGACATTTTACTATCTGTTATTGTATAACATGCTACCGTTGTGTACGGGCAGTGCTAGAGATGTGTTAACCACTAGCCTTGATCTTTTTGATGTCTGTGGTTCTATAAACATGTCTTTGATGTCTGCAACTCAGAAAAACATGTCTCATAGACCGATTTGCTCTCAGGCAAATGCTAACAATGGCTGATAGCAAACAGACCTCCATGATTTTCTTTGCATTTCTGGGAAGTTAATCGGTTGGATGTTTAACTATAAGTGTAACCATATAGACACAATGACAAGCAGTATTTATTGCTCATAGTATACATTAACAGTTTTCTTTCATGGTTTCACATGTGAATTGTCACTTCATGCACATTTCCACAAATCACCCGCTTTCCTGGGAGATGAGAGTTAGATAAAGTGGGGTTGGATATAAACACAGAATACCTGCTTGGTCGCTTCAGATTCCAAAGTAGCTTATGATATATAGAAAAGATTATGGGTTGTCTATGAGACTATTACAAACATGAAAGTATTAAAAAGCATAAACTGAAAATTCAGAAATGTAACTATGTTTCCTATATTTTGGGTTGTCATCCTTCTAGGAAAAGAAACATCTCTGTTAATTAACATACATTTGCATAACTAATTATACAGCATAACACAGAAACTAGAGCCAATAGCACTGACTTTAAAGGATCATTTATTTATAAACTAGATTTGTTATCTCCCAGTTTTGGCTTAAATTATGTGGACTAGTATTTTGCTTGGGATTTCTATAGTAAAATGGTGCAAGTGAAACCTGTATTGCAAGTATATTACCTGTGCATTTATATTACAAGTTACAATACTTAAACGGACAGTCTACACCAGGGGCGCGATCCAATATACGGCATAGTTTTCGGCACAAGCAAGGGAACCCGCGCCGCCCGTAGTTTCACCTCGCACATCGGGGTATTACATATACCCCACCGGCAGTTGCTAAAGTGGCGTAAGTCGGATAAACTAGCGATGTCCAGAAATGAGCGTAACTACAAATTTCTGGAGTCGCCAGTGACTTACGGCACTTTAGAAACTGCCTGAGCCTAAAAAAAGTAACTAAAATATTAAATCTCCCGTAACTGTCTAACCTGCCTCCCAAAAATAAGCCCGACACGTATACCCCTATATCCGCCATCCCCCCTCTCACTCCTAATAATAAATGTATTAACCCCTAGACCGACAACCCCCCACAACGCAATAAGCCTAATTATTAACCCCTAAACCACCATAGCCCACACCGCAATAAACCTATCCTAGTATTAACCCCTAACCGCCGCTTCTGGACCCCGCTGCCACCTACATTATATGTATTAACCCCTAAACCACCGCTCCCGGACTCTGCCGCCACCTACATTAAATTTATTAACCCCTAATCTGAACCCCCTACACCGCCGCCACCTACATTAAATTTATTACCCCCTAAACCTAAGTTTAACCCTAACTTAATTATTATTTAAATAAATCTAAATAATATTACTATTATTAACTAAATTATTTCTATTTAAAACTAAATACTTACCTATAAAATAAACCCTAAGATAGCTACAATATAATTAATAATTACATTGTAGCTATTTTAGGGTTTATATTTATTTTACAGGCAACTTGGTATTTATTTTAACTAGGTACAATAGCTATTAAATAGTTAATAACTATTTAATAGCTACCTAGTTAAAATAATTACAAAATTACCTGTAAAATAAATCCTACAAATACACCTAACACTACACTATCAATAAATTAATTAAATAAATTAACTACAATTATCTAAAATAAAATACAATTAAATACACTAAACTATACTACAAAAACAAACAAACACTAAATTACAAAAAATAAAAAAATATTACAAGAAGTTTAAACTAATTACACCTAATCTAAGCCCCCTAATAAAATAAAAAAAAAATTGACATTCTATTCACTGATCCAATCAGCCAATCGGATTGAACTTCAATCCGATTGGCTGATTAAATCAACCAATCGGATTTTTCCTACCTTAATTCCGATTGGCTGATAGAATCCTATCAGCCAATCGGAATTCGAGGGACGCAATCTTGGATGACGTCATTTAAAGGAATATTCATTCGTCATTAGTCCGTCGGCCTAGAAGGATGTTCCGCGCCAGAGGTCTTCAAGATGGAGCCGTTCCTCATCGGATGGATGAAGATAGAAGATGCCGCTTGGATGAAGACGTCTGCCGGTCCGGATGTCCTCTTCTGCCCGGATAGGATGAAGACTTCTGCCGGTCTGGATGTCCTCTTCTGCCCCATCAGATGAAGACTTCGGCCCGGCTGGGTGAAGACGGCTCAAGGTAGGGTGATCTTCAATGGGGTAGTGTTAGATTTTTTTATGGGGGGATCGGGTGGGTTTTAGAGTAGGGGGGTGTTGGTGGTGGGTTGTAATGTTGGGGGGGGATTGTTCTTTTTTTTACAGGTAAAAGAGCTGATTACTTTGGGGCAATGCCCCACAAAAGGCCCTTTTAAGGGCTATTTGTAATTTAGTTTAGGATAGGGAATTTTATTATTTTGGGGGGCTTTTTTATTTTATTAGGGGGCTTAGATTAGGTGTAATTAGTTTAAACTTCTTGTAATATTTTTTTATTTTTTGTAATTTAGTGTTTATTTGTTTGTTTTTGTACTATAGTTTAGTTTATTTAATTGTATTTTATTTTAGATAATTGTAGTTAATTTAATTAATTTATTGATGGTGTATTTGTAACTTAGGTTAGGATTTATTTTACAGGTAATTTTGTAATTATTTTAACTAGGTAGCTATTAAATAGTTATTAACTATTTAATAGCTATTGTACCTAGTTAAAATAAATACAAAGTTGCCTGTAAAATAAATATAAACCCTAAAATAGCTACAATGTAATTATTAATAATATTGTAGCTATCTTAGGGTTTATTTTATAGGTAAGTATTTAGTTTTTAAATAGGAATAATTTAGTTAATAGTAATATTATTTAGATTTATTTAAATAATAATTAAGTTAGGGGGGTGTTAGGGTTAGACTTAGGTTTAGGGGGTAATACATTTAATGTAGGTGGCGGCGGTGTAGGGGGGGTCAGATTAGAGGTTAATATATTTAATGTAGGTGGCGGCAGTGTAGGGGGGTCAGAATAGGGGTTAATAAATTTAATGTAGGTGGCGGCGGGGTCCGGGAACGGCGGTTTAGGGGTTAAACACTTTATTTAGGTGCGGCGGGGTCCGGGAGCGGCGGTTTAGGGGTTAATACATATAATTTGGTTGGCGGTGGGCTCCAGGAGTGGCGGTTTAGGGGTTAATACACTTTATTAGGTATTGCGGTGGGGGATTGCAGTTGACAGGTAGATAGACATTGAGCATGCGTTAGGTGTAAGGTTTTTTTTTGCAGGCATTTTAGGGAGTTACGGTGCTCCCATACTCAGCGCAAGGCCTGCTATGGCTGCATTTTATGGCGAGGTGAAAATGGAGTAAGATTTCTCCATTTTCGCCACGTTAAGCCTTGCGCTAGATATTGGATACCAAATTGCGCAGGTTTTATATGTTAGTCTATTGGTGAAAAAACTTCGTCCGACAGGTGAAATATACGTGCCGCATTTATATATTATTATATTATTATTATTTATATGCGACGCTGTATATAGGATACCAAACCCGCGCAAAAAACGGCGTCACCGGCTTTTGCGGGCGACACTGCATATCGGATGGGCCCCCAGAATTGTTATTGTTTTAAAAGATAGATAATCCATGTATTACCAATTCCCTAGTTTTGCATAACAAACATGTTTATATTATTATACTTTTTACCTCTGTGATTAAATTGTATCTAAGCCTCTACAAACTGCCCCTTCATTTCTTTTGACAGACTTACATTTTTTAGCCAATTAGTGCTGACTCTCAGGTAACTCCACATGCGTTAGCACAGTGTTATCTATATGACACACATGAAGAGGTGGCCTTCATGGTATAAGAAATTAGCATATGACCCTCCTAGGTTTAGCTTTCAACTAAGAATACCAAGAGAACAAAGCAAAATTTGTGATAAAAGTAAATTGGAAAGTTGTTTAAAATGACATGCTTTATCTGAATCATGAAAGTTTATTTTGGACTAGACTGTCCCTTTAAATACTAGTTATAGAAAAGCTATGTAAACAAGAAAGTTTAGCAGAAATTAAGTTCCTAGTGGGGGGGGGGGGGAGTCAGAGAGATAATAAAATGTAAATGTTTCCATTGTTCTCTCTAAGGGCCTGATGATCAAAAACTTGCCAGCATGGACAGAAATCACACAAAATCTTTGGTAATTTTTTAAGACCTGATACTTTAATATATGAGTCCCTCCTGCACTTAAAGAATACTACATAGTTAAATAAACATCTCTCAAGATTTGTGCTTCTATTTGCTATTGGTTGTTCAAAGCAGCTCTCATTCTATTGGCTGATTTGAAATTTTCAGCCAATAGGAATGCAAGGTACCCCAATGTAAAGCATGTACCTCGCATTCAATTTTCAGTGTGCGGCGGACGATCACATGAAGAGGACCCTCCACATTGGATGACCGTGCCACGTGCCTCTGTTCTGCCCAACCGGGATGAAGACTGAAGATGTTCCCGCGCTAGATGGAGCTGCCTGGAAGAAGACCTTCGCTGCCGGACTTCAGGAATGGTGAGTACCTATGTTGGGGATAGTGTTAGGTTTTTTTATGGGGTAGGCTTTTTTTTTAGATTAGGGCTTTTCTTATTTGCATGGACACTAAAAGACATGATTGCCCTTTTAAGGGCCAAGCCCATACAAATGTCTCTTTAGGGGCAATGGGTGGATTCATTTTTTTTAAGTTAGGTCTTTTATATTTTGGGGGGTTGTACTGTTAGACGGGACTTTGTATTTTTTTGTGTAAAAGAGTAGATTTATTTTGAGCAATGCCCTACAAAATGCCCTTTGGATGAGGTATTGGTAGTTTATTGTTAGATTAAGGGGTGTTTATTTTGGAGTGGCTTTTTTGTTTTTAAGGGAGGATTAGAAAAGGAATAACTTTTTATTTTAGATAATATACGGCTAGATTGTGAGTTTTGCGCTTTACTGTGTGCGTAAATAACGCAATAAAATGAGCGTTATTGCACTTTCCATAGCACTGCCATTCCGAGTTACTGAAAAACCTCCTTGTGCTGTGCGTTATGGTGCGTTAAGCTCCATACCGCACAAAAGCCAAGGGCTGAGTTTACGTGCTCGTGCACGTTTTCCCCCATAGACATCAATGGGGAGAGAGTGTTAGAAAAAAACTAACACCTGCGATCGCGGAATGGCAAATCACCGTTATGCAACACCATTGATGTCTATGGGGAAAAGAAAGTTACATTCAAACCTAACACAAACCCCTAAAACACCCCTAGTCTGCCGCCCTCCAACATTGATGACACTAAAGTGATCAACCCCTAAACCGCCTCCCCCCGCATCGCTAACACCTAAATAAACCTATTAACCCCTAAACCGGTTGCCCCCCACATCGCTACCACTATAATACAACTTTTAACCCCTAAACCGCCGCCCCTGACATTGACTACATTCTAAATAAAGTTATTAACCCCTAATCCGTCACTCCTCGACATCGCCGGCACTAAATAAACCTATTAACTCCTAAACCGCCGGTCCCCCACATTGCAGCTAATAAATAAACCTGTTAACCCCTAAACCACCAGCCCCCCACATCGTAACTAATAAACTAAACCTATTAACCCCTAAATGGCCGGACCCACACATCGCAAAACACTAAATTAAACTATTAACCCCTACACCTAACACCCCCTAAGTTTAAATTAAAAGTTACAATATAACCTGTGAAATAAAAAAAAATATAACATTAAACTATAAATTAACCTAAAATTACTATTCTAATAAAATTTAAAAAAAACTACCAACTAAAAAACCTAAATTAAAAATTTCAATAAACCTAATGCTACTAAAAAAATCTAAGATTGCAAAAAATAATAAACACTAAAAATACAAAAAAACATAATTTATGTAAGAACTTACCTGATAAATTCATTTCTTTCATATTAGCAAGAGTCCATGAGCTAGTGACGTATGGGATATACATTCCTACCAGGAGGGGCAAAGTTTCCCAAACCTCAAAATGCCTATAAATACACCCCTCACCACACCCACAATTCAGTTTAACGAATAGCCAAGAAGTGGGGTGATAAGAAAGTGCGAAAGCATATAAAATAAGGAATTGGAATAATTGTGCTTTATACAAAATCATAACCACCACAAAAAAAGGGCGGGCCTCATGGACTCTTGCTAATATGAAAGAAATGAATTTATCAGGTAAGTTCTTACATAAATTATGTTTTCTTTCATGTAATTAGCAAGAGTCCATGAGCTAGTGACGTATGGGATAATGATTACCCAAGATGTGGATCTTTCCACACAAGAGTCACTAGAGAGGGAGGGATAAAATAAAGACAGCCAATTCCTGCTGAAAATAATCCACACCCAAAATAAAGTTTAATGAAAAACATAAGCAGAAGATTCAAACTGAAACCGCTGCCTGAAGTACTTTTCTACCAAAAACTGCTTCAGAAGAAGAAAATACATCAAAATGGTAGAATTTAGTAAAAGTATGCAAAGAGGACCAAGTTGCTGCTTTGCAAATCTGATCAACCGAAGCTTCATTCCTAAACGCCCAGGAAGTAGAAACTGACCTAGTAGAATGAGCTGTAATCCTCTGAGGCGGAGTTTTACCCGACTCAACATAGACAAGATGAATTAAAGATTTCAACCAAGATGCCAAAGAAATGGCAGAAGCTTTCTGGCCTTTTCTAGAACCGGAAAAGATAACAAATAGACTAGAAGTCTTTCGGAAAGACTTAGTAGCTTCAACATAATATTTCAAAGCTCTAACAACATCCAAAGAATGCAACGATTTCTCCTTAGAATTCTTAGGATTAGGACATAATGAAGGAACCACAATTTCTCTACTAATGTTGTTGGAATTCACAACTTTAGGTAAAAATTCAAAAGAAGTTCGCAACACCGCCTTATCCTGATGAAAAATCAGAAAAGGAGACTCACAAGAAAGAGCAGATAATTCAGAAACTCTTCTGGCAGAAGAGATGGCCAAAAGGAACAAAACTTTCCAAGAAAGTAATTTAATGTCCAATGAATGCATAGGTTCAAACGGAGGAGCTTGAAGAGCTCCCAGAACCAAATTCAAACTCCAAGGAGGAGAAATTGACTTAATGACAGGTTTTATACGAACCAAAGCTTGTACAAAACAATGAATATCAGGAAGAATAGCAATCTTTCTGTGAAAAAGAACAGAAAGAGCAGAGATTTGTCCTTTCAAGGAACTTGCGGACAAACCCTTATCTAAACCATCCTGAAGAAACTGTAAAATTCTCGGTATTCTAAAAGAATGCCAAGAAAAATGATGAGAAAGACACCAAGAAATATAAGTCTTCCAGACTCTATAATATATCTCTCTAGATACAGATTTACGAGCCTGTAACATAGTATTAATCACAGAGTCAGAGAAACCTCTTTGACCAAGAATCAAGCGTTCAATCTCCATACCTTTAAATTTAAGGATTTCAGATCCTGATGGAAAAAAGGACCTTGTGACAGAAGGTCTGGTCTTAACGGAAGAGTCCACGGTTGGCAAGAGGCCATCCAGACAAGATCCGCATACCAAAACCTGTGAGGCCATGCCGGAGCTACCAGCAGAACAAACGAGCATTCCTTCAGAATCTTGGAGATTACTCTTGGAAGAAGAACTAGAGGCGGAAAGATATAGGCAGGATGATACTTCCAAGGAAGTGATAATGCATCCACTGCCTCCGCCTGAGGATCCCGGGATCTGGACAGATACCTGGGAAGTTTCTTGTTTAGATGAGACGCCATCAGATCTATTTCTGGAAGTTCCCACATTTGAACAATCTGAAGAAATACCTCTGGGTGAAGAGACCATTCGCCCGGATGCAACGTTTGGCGACTGAGATAATCCGCTTCCCAATTGTCTATACCTGGGATATGAACCGCAGAGATTAGACAGGAGCTGGATTCCGCCCAAACCAAAATTCGAGATACTTCTTTCATAGCCAGAGGACTGTGAGTCCCTCCTTGATGATTGATGTATGCCACAGTTGTGACATTGTCTGTCTGAAAACAAATGAACGATTCTCTCTTCAGAAGAGGCCAAAACTGAAGAGCTCTGAAAATTGCAAAAGTTCCAAAATATTGATCGGTAATCTCACCTCCTGAGATTCCCAAACTCCTTGTGCTGTCAGAGATCCCCACACAGCTCCCCAACCTGTGAGACTTGCATCTGTTGAAATTACAGTCCAGGTCGGAAGCACAAAAGAAGCCCCCTGAATTAAACGATGGTGATCTGTCCACCACGTTAGAGAGTGTCGAACAATCGGTTTTAAAGATATTAATTGAGATATCTTTGTGTAATCCTTGCACCATTGATTCAGCATACAGAGCTGAAGAGGTCGCATGTGAAAACGAGCAAAGGGGATCGCGTCCGATGCAGCAGTCATAAGACCTAGAATTTCCATGCATAAGGCTACCGAAGGGAATGATTGTGACTGAAGGTTTCGACAAGCTGAAATCAATTTTAGACGTCTCTTGTCTGTTAAAGACAGAGTCATGGACACTGAATCTATCTGGAAACCCAGAAAGGTTACCCTTGTCTGAGGAATCAATGAACTTTTTGGTAAACTGATCCTCCAACCATGATCTTGAAGAAACAACACAAGTCGATTCGTATGAGATTCTGCTAAATGTAAAGACTGAGCAAGTACCAAGATATCATCCAAATAAGGAAATACCACAATACCCTGTCCTCTGATTACAGACAGAAGGGCACCGAGAACCTTTGTAAAAATTCTTGGAGCTGTAGCTAGGCCAAACGGCAGAGCCACAAACTGGTAATGCTTGTCCAGAAAAGAGAATCTCAGGAACTGATAATGATCTGGATGAATCGGAATATGCAGATATGCATCCTGTAAATCTATTGTGGCCATATAATGCCCTTGCTGAACAAAAGG
The DNA here is from genome assembly GCF_027579735.1 of Bombina bombina. Classification (NCBI taxonomy): domain Eukaryota; kingdom Metazoa; phylum Chordata; class Amphibia; order Anura; family Bombinatoridae; genus Bombina; species Bombina bombina. The sequence continues at coordinate 1,428,064,127 of NC_069499.1, read as the reverse complement.
CAAGATAGTCCTTACAGTTACCATCTTGAATGTTGGTATCCTTACATAACGATTCAATATTTTTAGATCCAGAACTGGTCTGAAGGAATTCTCCTTCTTTGGTACAATGAAGAGATTTGAATAAAACCCCATCCCCTGTTCCGAAACTGGAACTGGCATAATTACTCCAGCCAACTCTAGATCTGAAACACAATTCAGAAATGCTTGAGCTTTCACTGGATTTACTGGGACACGGGAAAGAAAAAATCTCTTTGCAGGAGGTCTCATCTTGAAACCAATTCTGTACCCTTCTGAAACAATGTTCTGAATCCAAAGATTGTGAACAGAATTGATCCAAATTTCTTTGAAAAAACGTAACCTGCCCTCTACCAGCTGAGCTGGAATGAGGGCCGCACCTTCATGTGGACTTAGAAGCAGGCTTTGCCTTTCTAGCAGGCTTGGATTTATTCCAGACTGGAGATGGTTTCCAAACTGAAACTGCTCCTGAGGATGAAGGATTAGGCTTTTGTTCTTTGTTGAAACGAAAGGAACGAAAACGATTATTAGCCCTGTTTTTACCCTTAGATTTTTTATCCTGTGGTAAAAAAGTTCCTTTCCCACCAGTAACAGTTGAGATAATAGAATCCAACTGAGAACCAAATAATTTGTTACCCTGGAAAGAAATGGAAAGTAGAGTTGATTTAGAAGCCATATCAGCATTCCAAGTCTTAAGCCATAAAGCTCTTCTAGCTAAAATAGCTAGAGACATAAACCTGACATCAACTCTGATAATATCAAAAATGGCATCACAGATAAAAGTTTCCAACCAAAAAGTTGAAGCTGCAGCAACATCAGCCAATGATATAGCAGGTCTAAGAAGATTACCTGAACACAGATAAGCTTTTCTTAGAAAGGATTCAATTTTCCTATCTAAAGGATCCTTAAACGAAGTACCATCTGACGTAGGAATAGTAGTACGTTTAGCAAGGGTAGAAATAGCCCCATCAACTTTAGGGATTTTATCCCAAAATTCTAATCTGTCAGACGGCACAGGATACAATTGCTTAAAACGTTTAGAAGGAGTAAATGAATTACCCAATTTATCCCATTCTTTGGAAATTACTGCAGAAATAGCATTAGGAACAGGAAAAACTTCTGGAATAACCACAGGAGATTTAAATACCTTATCTAAACGTTTAGAATTAGTATCAAGAGGACCAGAATCCTCTATTTCTAAAGCAATTAGTACTTCTTTAAGTAAAGAACGAATAAATTCCATTTTAAATAAATATGAAGATTTATCAGCATCAATCTCTGAGACAGAATCCTCTGAACCAGAAGAGTCATCAGAATCAGAATGATGATGTTCATTTAAAAATTCATCTGTAGGGAGAGAAGTTTTAAAAGATTTTTTACGTTTACTAGAAGGAGAAATAACAGACATAGCCTTCTTGATGGATTCAGAAACAAAATCTCTTATGTTATCAGGAACATTCTGCACCTTAGATGTTGAAGGAACTAGGAACTGCAACAGGCAATGGTACTTTACTAAAGGAAATATTATCTGCATTAACAAGTTTGTCATGACAATTAATACAAACAACAGCCGGAGGAATAGCTACCAAAAGTTTACAGCAGATACACTTAGCTTTGGTAGATCCAGCACTAGACAGCGATTTTCCTGTAGTATCTTCTGACTCAGATGCAACGTGAGACATCTTGCAATATGTAAGAGAAAAAACAACATATAAAGCAAAATTGATCAAATTCCTTAAATGACAGTTTCAGGAATGGGAAAAAATGCCAAAGAACAAGCTTCTAGAAACCAGAAGCAATGAAAAATGAGACTTAAATAATGTGGAGACAAAAGCGACGCCCATATTTTTTAGCGCCAAATAAGACGCCCACATTATTTGGCGCCTAAATGCTTTTGGCGCCAAAAATGACGCCACATCCGGAACGCCGACATTTTTGGCGCAAAATAACGTCAAAAAATGACGCAACTTCCGGCGACACGTATGACGCCGGAAACGGAAAAGATTTTTTGCGCCAAAAAAAGAATGACGCAATAAAATGAAGCATTTTCAGCCCCCGCGAGCCTAACAGCCCACAGGGAAAAAAGAGTCAAATTTTTGAAGGTAAGAAAAAATGATTAATTGAAATGCATTATCCCAAATATGAAACTGACTGTCTGAAAAATAAGGAATGTTGAACATCCTGAGACAAGGCAAATAAATGTTTGAATACATATATTTAGAACTTTATAAACAAAGTGCCCAACCATAGCTTAGAGTGTCACAGAAAATAAGATTTACTTACCCCAGGACACTCATCTACATGTTTGTAGAAAGCCAAACCAGTACTGAAACGAGAATCAGCAGAGGTAATGGTATATAAATAAGAGTATATCGTCGATCTGAAAAGGGAGGTAAGAGATGAATCTCTACGACCGATAACAGAGAACCTATGAAATAGACCCCGTAGAAGGAGATCACTGCATTCAAATAGGCAATACTCTCCTCACATCCCTCTGACATTCACTGCACGCTGAGAGGAAAACCGGGCTCCAACTTGCTGCGGAGCGCATATCAACGTAGAATCTAGCACAAACTTACTTCACCACCTCCATAGGAGGCAAAGTTTGTAAAACTGAATTGTGGGTGTGGTGAGGGGTGTATTTATAGGCATTTTGAGGTTTGGGAAACTTTGCCCCTCCTGGTAGGAATGTATATCCCATACGTCACTAGCTCATGGACTCTTGCTAATTACATGAAAGAAATAAAAAACTCTAAGATTAGAAAAAATAATAAACGAAATTAACAAAAATAAAAACAATTTTACCTAATATAATAGCCTTATAAAAATAAAAAAGCCGGGGCGGAGCCGAGCCAAGGACCAGCATGGCCGCAAATAAGTGTAGCTCCGAGTGAAGTTCCCCATAAGGGCTTATAAACAGGGGTTCCCACCGCTCAAAACACCCCACAAAATGTCCGGGCAGTCTCCCAATACCCAGGAGCATCAAACTGTTTAAAAGTGGAGAACGACCAGACTTCGCTTAGAGATTCAACCGCCGACCGCAGCTACGCAGCATGGTAAAGTGAAGCGCCATTTTAGGCCCACCGCTCCCACGCCGCAATACAATAAGATCTGACCGAAGAGCAGAAGCTGCTGACAGAAAGAAAAAACCCTAAACGGAGATAAGTATACCTCCCGACTACGCACATAACAGACGCCGCAACTTATAACACGAGCGTTACTCCACACTCCGGCTCCCAAGCTCCGGAAAACAGTAGGCCCACACACTAAAATGCCGCTACCAGCCCAAACATGAACCTGTAATCGGGTGACCATACAGCTAACAAATAGCCTACTAGCGGTGCTGCAAATAGAACAAGCTGAGACTCCCTTACATTACAACTCAGGACAACAACATAAGTAATACAGACAAGGGATCAGACTGTAATGAACGATAAAAAGGATTACCAAGCGATACAACCGCAATAGAACAACCAGTTATAATCCACAGCCACAGCCACAGGCTGACTTGCTCATACGACAAAAAGAGTGTGAGGACCGGGACTCATAATTGCAGCAAACAGCATTATTCCACTCCACAAAACACGCTGCTTTAAAATGACATCTAAACGTGTGCCTAAGGGAGACAAAGCTAACAAATCAACTATACAACCAACTACTAAACTAAACTCCTTTTTTAAAACAATGGATGCAAAAATAAATAACACTCCAAGCTCCCCACACGGCTCTGATAGCACACACGAAGAAGAAATAGATAACTCTCCAACAGACCTTCTCACTCCTATAACTAAAGCTGACTTAAAATTTCTGCCAACCAAGGAGGACTTTACAACATTCATGACCCAAGTTAGCTTGCTTATAAAAGAAGGACTCTCTGATGTTAAAAAAGAAATCACAGATTTGGGTAACAGAGTGCATGACTTGGAAAACCATGCAGAAGAAATTTCAGAACCAATTAACCTACATTCTATGCAACTCCAACAACAAGCAGAGGAGATAAGACAAATGCAGATGCAGATTGAAGATTTAGACAATCGTGGCAGACGCCAAAACTTACGTATTAGAGGGGTTACAGAAAAAATCTTAAACACTGAACTCCAGAAATACTTACAAGGCCTATTTAACTTCCTTCTTGATAGCGAGGAAGATACAGATATTTCGTTAGACAGAGTACACAGGGCGCTGAAACCTAAGCCCTCACCCAAAGCTCCACCAAGAGACATTATTTTAAGGTGCCATAACTTCAAAGACAAAGAAAAGCTACTGAATGCAGCAAGGAAAAAAGCACCAATCTATAAAGACGGAGATACAATACAAATCTTTGCAGATCTCAGCCCACTAACTCTCACTAGAAGGCGAGATATCAAGTTCCTGACTGCCCACTTACAAGACCACCAAATCCCATATCGTTGGGGGTTCCCTTTCGCACTCAGAGTAACAAAAGATAACAAAGAAATCACCTACAAAGACCTAGAAGATCTCAACTCCTTCTGCACACAACTGAACATTCCACTACCGAAACATATACCCCAAACTGCAGATCAAGAGGAAAACGAACCAACATCTGATCGGTACCCGCCAAAGCTACAGAGACAAAAATGGAACACAGTACCCAAGAAGCGTAAAATTGATCCCAACATCCCCAGCCCGACGCTGAGCATCCCCACAAATCCACCTTGAGGTCTAATCCCCACCATATGGGACTTTACCTACCTAACTAACCCCACTTCCACTCCTAAAAGAGACTATGACTCCCCAGCGAGTAGCATATCTTGACTCTCAGATGCAGGTTTATAGACAACCCAATGTTACAACATACTGAGACCTAAAAATGAATCTCCCTGCACACCCTTTTCTCCCCCTTAGGGGGTGTATACCACTATAATCAGAATCCCCATGATTAGAGGGAATCCCATCTTAAAGTAATTTCAGCACTAGCCCTATATTGAGGAACGGTAGTGACCCTAGTCAGCTACCACTTTCCCCCCCTCCTGTTTTAGATTTAAGTCCAAACCTAGATTTAGACTTGAATTTGTATTTAATGTTATCTACTGTAATCTCAATTTTGTTATGTTAGGTTTCTCAATGCATGTTTTTGTATTTCAGATTCTCTGCAGAATCCGGATCGATTCACTGGCTCACATTCTACTCATCCCATGTCCATAGTAAGCATTACATCTTTACAAAGACCTCCTCAGTATACTACACCTCCAAGAAGCACATAATCTCCCCATATGGTAAGACAAATCTGGAAAACTTAATAGCAGATGCTCGCACAAACATTACACATGTCCCCTAGATCCCTTACAATAATATCTCAAAACGCTAAAGGTTTGAATTCACCTACAAAAAGGTCAGTCGCAATACATTGGTTCGCCAAACAAAAAGGCTCCATTATATTTCTACAGGAGACTCATTTCCCCCGAGCAAACGAACCCAAATACTCGAGCAAACACTTCCCTCTCAGTTTTTTCAACTCCCACGAAAGGAAAATAAATGGTGTGGGAATCCTTCTCCACTCATCCTTACCCTTTCAATTGCTTCATAACACATCAGACAAGGAAGGGAGGATATTAATCTTAGTAGGCCTACTATACAATAGACCAATCACTCTAGTTAATGTATATGCTCCCAATACTAATAAGAGCAGATTTTTCAATACTCTCAACCGCATGATACATGAATCACGTAAAGGCACAGTAGTAATGGGTGGAGACCTAAACGTTACCTTAGACCCCCTACTTGACTCTACCTCCTTAAATACAAACAACACATCACGCCCCCCTAATGCTACTTACTCATGCCTTAAACAATTAAGCCTCATAGACACTTGGAGACTACAACACCCCACTCAACGCGGTTATTCCTTTTACTCTCATCCTTGGACCATGTACTCAAGGTTAGACTATCTACTTCTAGACCAATCTAGCCTATCCCTCTTATCCAATACTGACATATTACCAACGGCATGGTCAGATCATTCTATGGTAACCCTGGATTTAAACTGGCCCGACACTCCGCTCTACCCGTACACATGGCGACTTGACCCTTATCTTCTACACCACCCACCAACAGCCCAAAAACTCAAGACAACACTGACAGAATACTTCCACCTAAACGCTGACCTAGAAACTCACCCGATGTTTGTATGGGAAGCACATAAAGCAGTAATACGCGGAGAATGTATAAAACACAAAGCATACATCACAAAACAATTGTAAGGATTCCAGTCCTGCTTTTACTTTTTGCCTCAACTTACCTTCCTCACCTGTACTTAAGGCATCACCCCGCCCCAAACAAGTGCTTAGTTGTTGAGTATTGTTTGCTGAAACCAGTGCTCTCTTTCTTATAAGCTACATACTTATCAAGAGAAGTTTACTTCTACTACTTTAACATTTGGATTTACAAATACCAGCTGCAGTTTGGTCACAAAGGGACTAATAACAACTAGTCTCATTCATCCTGAAGATTGCTATTCCAAGAAGTATTAAGTTATTCAACTCCTTATCTCTACAGGAATTGCTATCTAAGTTCCAACAGGAGGATTCTACCAACTACTACTACGGTATTAGTATCAAATCTAATTTACCTTGGATGCCTTAGGTAACGGCTAATTACAAATTTCATGTTTCCTTTTTGAACTTTTGTAAACTGACTTTGTCTCTCAGAAATTACTTTGATTGCAACGAATGTTTTATTTAATTCTATGAACTTCCTTTGAATACATTCTCATACCGGACAGTAACGGACTTTATGTGACGTCACACAGCCTCATACATCTCAGCGTGCCATACAGCTCCTTACAACTCAGCGTGTCTCACAGCTCCATTTACAATCACTAGTCTGTGTTCAGTTTTGCACGCTGCAAGCCTTACTCTGTGTGCTGTGTCTCGCAGCAGGTCACGCCCCTGTCAGCAGCTGCAGTCTGTGTGTCTCACATCTCTCATGCCTCAGTGATTATTACAATGAACACTATCTCTCACATCTGGGTTTGAGCACAATTATTGTCAAAAGTTGTTATTAATAATAATACTTATTTTCAGCCTCTAAATATTTATATGGTATAACGATATAATATAACCATATAAAGACTTACTGCCATTACTTATAAAAATCACTCTGATTAAAACAGTCTATGCTGATATAATAGCCTGTACTTCAGTTGTGAAACAAATATAATTTATTTAGACTCTGCAGTTGTGATTCACAATAACCAAGGAACCTGATATATCTAAGCCATAAAATATGGATCCAGCAGAGCTTCCTCAAATTGTTTATAATTTAACACAAAGAGTTGACCAACTTAGTCAAGCCTTTAGAGAGTTACAATTAGAAAATGAAACTTTAAGAAAAGTAATAAAAGACACTGTCTCTATTAAACAGAGCCTTCCTGACAATCTGTCAGAACCATTTATTGCACCTCCTGATTTTTTCGATGGAGATAGGAATTTATACCGTCAATTCAAAAATGCTTGTCTGCTTAATTTCACCCTTAAACCTAAAACATACCCAAATGATAGGGTTAAAGTCCTTACAATGATAAGCTATTTAAGAGGTGAACCTCGCATTTGGGCAGACACTCTCTTTGAGACAAATAATGCTGTTCTTTCATCTTTTTCATCTTTTCTGGATATCATGGATGAATTATACTATGATTCTAACCTACAGTATACTTCTGAGAAAAAGATGAGGAACTTAAAACAAGGTAACAAACCTGTTGAATGTTACATAACAGAATTCAAGCAATATTCTATTGACTCTCAGTGGAACGCCATTGCTTTAAAAAACAAGTTCAGGCTTGGACTCTCTGACGCAGTAAAAGATGAATTAGCCCGAACTGAGTTACCTGAAACATTGGAAGGCCTTATGAAGCTCAGCAGGCAAATTGATAGGAGATTACGTGAAAGAAGATCTGAACGTCAATACCCTGAAATTGTTCATAAGAAGGATAAGGTTTTTAACCATCCCACTTCTAACAGTCCTCATACTGGTTCAACTGGTGCTGAAGCAATGGATATAAGTTTTTTCAGAGGACCTCTAACTCCTGAAGAACGTATCAGAAGGAAGACTAGAGGCCTCTGCATGTATTGCGCATCCTCATCTCATACTTTAAAGGATTGCCCATCTTTGCCACAGAACAAGAAGAGTAAGTACCATACCAATCTTTCTCTCCAGTCAAAGCATAACAACCCTCTTCATTGTTCTTTACTTCTTTCTCTACAGTGGGCAAATAAACAACTGACCATTCCAGCCATCTTGGATACAGGAGCACAAGGAAACTACATTGACAGTTCTCTGGTTTCTAAAAATAAAATACCATTGATAAAAAAGTTGTCTCCTATTTTCCTTCGTGTGGTTGATGGCTCTGAGATATCATCAGGGCCAATTACACATCACACCATCCCGCTCTCTGTCACTACATTAAAAACACATCATGAACATCTCACTTTTGATGTAATCACTTCTCCATTATTCCCAATAGTACTTGGGCTAGCTTGGTTACAGCTACACGAACCTGATATTAATTGGAAATCCTTAAAAGTTCAATTAAATTCTGATTTCTGTCAACAGACTTGCCATAGAATTTTTTTTCACAGTTTATCCTCCACATCAGAAACTCTGATACCAGAAATGTACAAGCAGTTCTCTGAAGTCTTCAGTAAGAAGGAAGCAGATACCCTTCCCCCACACAGAATCTACGACTGCCCTATTGAACTGAAACCTGGAACCACGCCACCTATTGGACATTTATACCCACTTTGTCAACCGGAACTGGATCATCTAAAAACTTACCTAGATGAAAATCTAAAGAAAGGGTTTATCCGTCCTTCGGTTTCCCCTGCTGGTGCAGGAATGTTCTTTGTGCGGAACAAAGACCAATCTCTTCGGCCTATTATTGACTTCAGACAATTGAACAAAATAACCATAAAAAACCGATACCCTCTCCCCCTCATTCCTGAACTCATAGAAAGACTCAGACATGCTCAGATTTTTACTAAATTAGATTTGAGAGGGGCGTACAATTTAGTGCGTATCCGTGAGGGGGATGAGTGGCTTACCGCTTTCAGAACTAGGTATGGGTTGTTTGAATATCTAGTTATGCCTTTCGGCTTAACTAACGCACCCGCAACTTTCCAGTTCTTTATTAATGACATTTTCCATGATCTCCTTGACACATGTGTTGTTGTCTACCTAGATGACATTTTAATCTATTCCACAAATCTAGAAGAACATATCAAACATGTTAGTTGGGTTTTAGCAAGACTCCAAGTCCATCGGCTATACGCCAAATTGGAAAAATGTATTTTCCACACCAACAAAATAGAGTTCCTGGGTTACTCCATCAGCCCAAATGGGATTCAAATGCAAGATAACAAAGTGGAAGCAGTAAAATCATGGCCCACACCTTCAACACGGAAAGAACTACAAAAGTTTCTTGGTTTCAGTAACTATTACAGAAAGTTCATTCGCAATTTTTCTAAAATTGCAAAACCTCTGACTAAATTAACTAGTGCTAATTGCTCTTTCCAGTGGACTAAAGAACAGGATGATGCGTTCAACTTCCTAAAGAATTCCTTTTCATCTGCCCCCATTCTGAAATATCCTGATCCAAACCTTCAATATACCCTAGAGGTGGATTCTTCAGATTATGCTCTTGGCGCTGTCCTCTCCCAAAGACAGTCTCCTACAGAACCACTACACCCAGTTGGGTTCTATTCAAAGATTATGACTCCAGCAGAGATCAATTATTCCATTGGGGACAAGGAACTTCTAGCCATTAAAAGAGCCTTCGAATTCTGGAGACATCTCCTTGAAGGTACCTCCCTACCTATAGTGATTTATACGGATCACCGGAATTTGGAATATCTACAAAATAATAAAACTTTATCTGGACGTCAAGTGAGATGGAGTCTCTACTTTAGTCGTTTCAATTTCCAAATCATGTACAGGCTGGGTTCAAAAAATGGGAAGGCAGATGCACTCTCTCGACGAAATCCAAGACCTATACAGGAAGACTCTCCTACTAGCATTATTCCCCCTATTCGATTCCTTGCTATCCTATCTCAACAGGATAAGGAATACCAATCTGATCTTTCTTCAGAAGACCAAACCCTACTAGATAGCCTAACCCTGCAGGATGGTTTTTACTTCCATGATTCTAAACTTTATATTCCAGAACGTTTCAGACAGAAAATAATCAAAGATCATCATGACCCTCCACTAATTGGTCATCCAGGAATCAAACATACACATGAGCTCATCTCCAGAAGTTACTGGTGGCCATCGATGAAAACCAGTATAAAGGAATATATACAACATTGTACAACCTGTACAGTATCAAAACCAGAAAGGAGACCTCCCTATGGCTATTTAATTCCTTTGGAAGTACCGGAATCTCCTTGGTCTCATTTGGGAATGGATTTTATAGTTGATCTACCACCTAGTTCTGGACAAACCACCATTTTAGTTGTTACCGATCATTTTACTAAAATGGCACATTTTATTCCTTTTCATAAGTTACCCACTTCCATTGAAACAGCATATTTATTTCTAAACCACATTGTACGATACCACGGGTTACCATCCATTTTAACTACTGATAGAGGAACCCAATTCACCTCACGCTTCTGGAAAGCACTCACTAAAGCACTCCAAATCGATCAAAGGTTAAGCACAGCCTTCCACCCTCAGACTAATGGCCAAACTGAGAGACTCAATCAGTGGCTTGAGCAATATTTACGATGCTATTGCTCATATCATCAAAATAAATGGACTTCCTTTCTCTCCATGGCTGAATTTGCCTATAACAATACCATTAACAGCACTACAAATTACTCTCCCTTTTTCGCCAACTATGGTTTTAATCCAAGATTCACTATCCAAACGACTTCTACACATGACTCACCATCTGTTGATGTGCTAACACAAAACATAGCTGAAAATTTTCTACATTTACGAGATAACATCAAACAAGCTCAGGCGTCTCAGAAGAAATTTTATGATTTACGTCGTAGAGCTTCTCCGAAATATTCTATAGGGGACTATGTTTGGTTATCTTCCAAAAACATTAAAATGCACTTACCAAGTAAAAAATTGGCTGGGTTGTTCCTTGGTCCATTCAAAATTCTACACATCATCAATGAAAATGCCGTCAGGCTTGATCTACCTGATTCTTTACCCATCCACCCAACTTTCCATGTATCATTATTGAAACCCTACTTGGGAGATAAACCTGATGTACCTCTTCTACCCCCTTCTCCTATTCAATTGGGCACTGATGTCTATGAAGTTTATGATCTTTTGGACTCAAGATTTTATAATGGGGAATTACAGTATCTGGTCCGATGGAAAGGGTTCGCCCCAGAGGATGATACTTGGGAACCTCATGCACACATTAATGCTCCAAAGCTTATTGCTCGTTTTCATAGAAGATATCCAAACAGACCTAAATTCCAACCCGTGGTCGGCTTGCTTGAGGGGGGGATCTGTAAGGATTCCAGTCCTGCTTTTACTTTTTGCCTCAACTTACCTTCCTCACCTGTACTTAAGGCATCACCCCGCCCCAAACAAGTGCTTAGTTGTTGAGTATTGTTTGCTGAAACCAGTGCTCTCTTTCTTATAAGCTACATACTTATCAAGAGAAGTTTACTTCTACTACTTTAACATTTGGATTTACAAATACCAGCTGCAGTTTGGTCACAAAGGGACTAATAACAACTAGTCTCATTCATCCTGAAGATTGCTATTCCAAGAAGTATTAAGTTATTCAACTCCTTATCTCTACAGGAATTGCTATCTAAGTTCCAACAGGAGGATTCTACCAACTACTACTACGGTATTAGTATCAAATCTAATTTACCTTGGATGCCTTAGGTAACGGCTAATTACAAATTTCATGTTTCCTTTTTGAACTTTTGTAAACTGACTTTGTCTCTCAGAAATTACTTTGATTGCAACGAATGTTTTATTTAATTCTATGAACTTCCTTTGAATACATTCTCATACCGGACAGTAACGGACTTTATGTGACGTCACACAGCCTCATACATCTCAGCGTGCCATACAGCTCCTTACAACTCAGCGTGTCTCACAGCTCCATTTACAATCACTAGTCTGTGTTCAGTTTTGCACGCTGCAAGCCTTACTCTGTGTGCTGTGTCTCGCAGCAGGTCACGCCCCTGTCAGCAGCTGCAGTCCGTGTGTCTCACATCTCTCATGCCTCAGTGATTATTACAATGAACACTATCTCTCACATCTGGGTTTGAGCACAATTATTGTCAAAAGTTGTTATTAATAATAATACTTATTTTCAGCCTCTAAATATTTATATGGTATAACGATATAATATAACCATATAAAGACTTACTGCCATTACTTATAAAAATCACTCTGATTAAAACAGTCTATGCTGATATAATAGCCTGTACTTCAGTTGTGAAACAAATATAATTTATTTAGACTCTGCAGTTGTGATTCACAATAACCAAGGAACCTGATAACAATACAACACCCAGTTAAAAACTCTTACCGACAGACTCACCGACCTAGAAACTCAACACAAGCAATCCCCCTCAGATAGAACCCTTCTAACAACACTGACAGCCACACGAAAGGAACTCAATGCATTACTGTACACTGAAACCCAAAGAAAAATGTTAAACCTACGAAAGAAATACTACTATGAAGGAAACCGCCCAGGCAAAATCCTTGCTAACACCCTGAAAGATAAGAACTCCACTACACATATTCACAAGCTCAAAACTAAACAAGGAGACTATGTAGTTGACAGCAAGGAGATAGCAGCCCACTTTCGTAGCTTCTATCAACAATTATATAACCTGACAAAAATTACCCCACTCGACCACGCACAAAACATGAAAGCGTACATAACTTCAGCAGATTTAAACAAATTATCACAAACCCAGGTAAATGACTTAGAGGCAGATATAACATTAGCAGAAATAGTGAAAGCTATTCGGAGCCTTCCAACAGGCAAGAGTCCAGGACCTGACGGACTAACCAATCAATACTACAAAACACATTGTCCTCTCTTAGCCCCACATTTACTAAATCTTTTTAAATCCTTAGACGAAGGCACACAACTCTCTGTAGAATCTCTAACAGCTCATATATCTGTAATTCTGAAACCAGAAAAACCACAAGAGGACCCAGGTAGTTATCGACCTATATCGCTACTAAACACAGATCTTAAAATTTTAGGGAAAATCATAGCGAACCGTATAAACTCCATTCTTACTGATATAGTCCACACAGATCAAGTAGGTTTTGTCCCTGGCCGTGAAGCCAGGGACAATACTATCAGAGCCCTAACTCTCATAGAATATGCTAAGACCCACAAAATAGAATCTGTAATGATAGCCATCGACGCCGAAAAGGCATTCGATCGAACAGATTGGCAGTTCCTTCTAGAAACACTTAAAAATATTGGATTTGGCCCAAAAATAATTAACAGAATATTTAATCTATACTCCCACCCAAATGCAAAAATAAAAGCTAATGGTATACTGTCGGATACTTTCCCCATACACAATGGCACACGCCAGGGCTGCCCCCTATCCCCGATCTTATTCGTTTTAACGATGGAGGTCCTCACTTCCCATGTTCGTAAAAACCAAAACATCAAAGGAATAACGTTCAATAACCAATCCTATAAAATCGCAGCATTTGCAGATGACTTACTATTCTCAGTTACCTCACCCCTAACAACTATTCCAGAACTCTTAACAGAATTAGACAGATATGGGCGGTATTCAAACTTTTTAGTTAACAAACAAAAGTCAGAGATCTTGAATGTTAGCTTATCAGAAGCTAAATTTCAATCACTATCGAAGATATGCCCATTAAAATTAAAAAAAGATTCTATAAAATACTTAGGAATACACCTAGCCCCCAAACAAAAAACACTCTTTGACAAAAATTATATAAATTTACTGAACAATACTCAACAAGATCTTCAGACATGGGCGAGTAAACCTCTCTCATGGTGGGGTCGAATCCAAGCCCTAAAAATGACCACACTCCCTAGGATTACATATATACTACAGACATTACCTATGCACTTACCCCGTTGGTATCTGAGCCGTCTTCAAAACAGCCTTAATTCCTTTGTGTGGGGGAAAACTAAGCCTAGAGTCAACAGGGACACAATGTATAGGTCAACTACTGATGGAGGGTTAGGACTACCAAAAATTGAGGAGTACTACCTAGCGGTCACATTACAAAGAATACTTGATTGGCACGGGAAACAGGAATGTAGGGCACGTGTTGCATTAGATTCTCACATACTCAAAGCTCCACTGGTATATGCGTTGTGTTGGGTACCTAACAACTTAAGACCACCCCAATGTAGACACCTGGAAATTCACAAACACTTATTTCAGACCTGGGATCAAATCTTATCCTCCAGACCATACATTTCGACTTCTAGATCTCCCCTTTTTCCGATTGTTCTAAATATTGAGATGGTGGGTGGTCTTGACAAAGGGTTTCAGAGGCTCTCTGAATGGGACTATACCATCCCTTTACTAAACTTCACGGAAGCAGGCAAACTACTAGAAAGAGACAAATTAACCAACATAGCACAAGGCAAATACAACAATTGGCTAAAATACGCACAACTACAACACTTCGTTCACACCTCCCCATTCAAAACAGACTTGTTAAGAACACCCACCACATTCGAAACATTGTGCCATAGAGGGATTATACCAAGAGGAACACTTTCGCTCTCCCGTAAACTATTAACCAAAAACACCAGAGACACCCTACCTCCATACTCAGCTAAATGGAATGCAGATATAGGTAATCACGTACCAGAGGATAACTGGGCCAATATATTTAAGTAAAATCAAAAAATCCTCAACCTCTCCAGTAATATTAGAGCTCAACTATAAGATTGTAACGAGGTGGTATTTAACCCCGTCAAAACTAAGTAGTATTTACCCAAACCTACCAGATAAATGTTGGCGCTGCGGTAAGAGACATGGTAGCCTGCTTCACATGTGGTGGCGATGCCCCAAAGTACGCCCCCTATGGAAAGCGGTAGAGCAACATTTCAGGCAAAGTCTTTCAACTGAATTTATACTAAACCCACAAATAGCATTACTCAATGATCTCCCTAATATACCATGTCGCTTGCGACTTTTAATGCTCCAAATAGGCCTTAACAGCGCGAGAAAATTAATAGCCCGTAATTGGAAGAAACATATAACCATAACTAAGGAAATGTGGCTTGAAGAAGTAGATGAACAATTCACACTGGAACAATACGGTTACCTCTGCCGTAACAAAGTAAACACCCTACTAGATGCCAAATTTCTCTGGCAAGAATCCCTACACACAGCAATTCTTTCAAATACCCCTAGGAATGCCATCCCTCCCCCCTAGTGAATTCAACCAACTATCACCAAACAGAAAGGGTACAAATTTTCTTTGTGACATGAACAGATCATACAACACCTCGATAAACATATAATCTAAGAGCCAGTGACGATCCGGATAAAGACATGCAGATGTAAGTTATTATATTTATTTTATTGATTAGTTTGTTTGTTTACCTGTTCACATGTTATCTAACCTACATGGACTGATTGACCACAGCACATGAGGCAACAACGAAACTCATGAACATACAGCCCTAATTGACAACACTTGATAATGTAAAATCATTTCTATGCTGATATTTGTTATTGTGAATATTTAAATTTTCAATAAAAAAGAAAAATTAAAAAAAAAAAAAAAAAAAAAAAAAAAAAAAAAAGCCCCCCCCAAATAAAAACGCTTCCTAACCTAACAATAAACTACCAATAGCCCTTAAAAGGACCTTTTGTAGGGCATTGCCCTAAGTTAAACAGCTCTTTTACATTAAAATATTAGAAAGTCCCCCCTAAAAGTAAAAACCCTCACCCAACAAACCCCTCAAAATAAAAACCTAAGTCTAAAAAAATCCTAAACTACCCATTGCCCCTAAAGGGGTATTTGTATGGGCATTGCCCTTAAAAGGGCATTCAGCTCTTTCACTGCCCTTACAAGGGCATTTAGTTCTTTTACACTGCCCAAAGCCCTAATCTTAAAAAAAACAAAAAAAAACTAAGACTAAACCCAGAATATCTACTCACGGTTCCTAAAGTCCAGAAATCCATCTTCATCCAGGTGGCAAGAAGTCTTCATCCAGGCAGCAACCTCTTCCTCCATCGCGGGACCATCTTCTATTTTTATCCCAGTGGTGCAGAGCTGTGGAGGCACAGAGTGGAGCTGTCCAGGACCGGGGATGGCATCCAGCGCGGAGCGTCCTCATCATAGATCACCGCCGTACACTGAAACTTGACTGCAAGGTACTCGTTTAAAAATGGGGTACCTTGCATTCCTATTGGCTGACATTTTCAAATCAGCCAATAGGATGAGAGTTACTAAAATCATATTGGCTGTTCAAATGGGTAGCTTAGGATTTTTTTAGACTTAGGTTTTTTATTTTGAGGGGTTGGTTGGGTGGGGGGGTTTACTTTTAGGGGTACTTTGTAATATTTTAATGTAAAAGAGCTGTTTAACTTAGAGCAATGCCCTACAAAAGGCCCTTTTAAGGGCTATTGGTAGTTTATTGTTAGGTTAGGTGGTGTTTTTATTTTGAGGGGGCTTTTTTATTTTTATAGGGCTATTAGATTAGGTTAATTGTTTTTATTTTTGATCATTTCGTTTATTATATTTGTAATTTTAGTGTTTATTATTTTTTGTAATGTTAGATTTTTATATTTTTTAGGTTTATTTAAATTTGTAATTTAGGTTTTTTAATTGGTAGTTTTTTTAAATTGTATTAGAATAGTTAGGTTAATTTATGTTAGGTTAATTTATAGTTCAATGTTAGGTTTTTTTATTTCACAGGTAAGTTTTCATTTATTTTAAGATAGTTATATTGTAACTTTTAATTTAAAGTTAGGGGTTGTTAGGTTAAGGGGTTAATAGTTTAATTTAATGATTTGCAATGTGGGGGGCCGGCGGTTTAGGGGTTAGTAGGTTTATATAGTGTTGGCAATGTGAGGGGCAGCGGTTTAGGGGTTAATAAGTTTATTTTAGTCTCAGCTATATGGGTGGGTGGCAGATTAGGGGTTAATAAGTTTAATATAGTATTTGTGATACGGGTGGGTGGCAGTTTAGGGGTTAGGTAGTTTATGGGTGTTAGTGTACTTTGTAACATTTTAGTTATGAGTTTTGTGAAACATTTTTGTTTCGCAAAATCTATAACTATTGGTCTCAGATCGCGGAATGGCTCTTGTCGGTATAGGCTGTAATGCAAGAATTTTAGCCGGACTGCACAACCTGTAATACGGCTCTATGGAAAATCCTGCACTCACTTTTTGAGTGTGGAATGGACGTTGCGTTACAGGCTAAAATGTTTGCGGTATAGCTATACCGCCACAACTCGTAATATGCGCTGCCGGCCATTCCACGCACAATGACCAATTTTTCAGCGGTATAGCCGTACCGCAAAACTCGTAATCTAGGTGATAGTTTGTTATTGTTTGGAATCTTAGCTTTTTTATTTTTTGTTATTTTAGTTGTGTTTTTTAAGTGTACTGTTAGTTTTTGTTATTTTGAGTAAGGGTAGGTTTTTTATTTTCAGTAATGTTAGGGTTTTTAAAGTAATTTTTATTTTATTTATTTTATGTAAATGTTTATTATTTTTGAATGTAGTTAGAATTTTAGTGTATTGTAAATGGGGTAAATTTAGGGATTGTTAGGTTAGGGGGCTTAGTTATTAGTTTAATAGTTTGCGTTGTGGGGGGTTGGCAGTTTAGGGGTTAATAGGTTAATTAGGTACTTTAGGTTGTTGGGAGTTGGCGGATTAGAGGTTAATAGATTAATTAGGTAGGTTGCATTGTGGGGTGTTGAAGGATTATGGGTTAATAGTGTTAATAGGTAGTTTGCGTTGTGGGGGTGGTGGTTTAGGGGTTAATAGTGTAATTAGGTACTTTGTATTGTGGGGGATTGGCGGATTACAGGTTAATAGTGTTATTAGGTAGATTGCGTTGTGGGGGGGTTGGCGGATTATGGGTTAATTACTTTATTAGGTAGATTGCGATGTGGGGGGCTTGGCGGATTAGGGGAATATAACTTAATTAGGTAGATTGCATTGTGGGGGTTGGCGTTTTATGGGTTAATACTTTTATTAGTAGTTACGATGTGGGGGGATGGTGGATATAGAGGTTTTGATGTGTCAGTTTAATTTTTTGGAGACGGGTTAGAATTTTACGTGCCATTTAAAGTTTTGTTGTTTTCTACGTAGGCGCCGACAGATCATATACTGCCTTAAGTCCCTGGCAACGCCAGATATGTGTATTTCCGCACATTTCTGAACGTAGCCGGTTTGTTTGACTTACAGCAGTATATGATCTGCCGGCGCCATTTATGTGATTCACCCGATGTGCAAGGTGAACTAACGGGTGACAGGGGTTTCAGCAGTTGGGCTGAAACTTACGCCGTATATGTAATCTCGCCCTTGTGCCTGGGGCTGGTGAGCATTTTATAGCCAACTGAGTAAAAGTGAAAACAATTATATATAAATGTTACTTAGGTAAAGGTCAACATAATTCACAGTATACAATTTTTTTATATATATATCATACCCATTATTATTGTTATTATTACATTAAAGGGATATTAATGTAAGCTAAAGGGACAGTAAACACCTCAAGATTTTTATTTAAAATATTTAGTTGTGTGTAGTAAAACAACTTTGCAATATGCTTTATTATTTATTTTTCATGATAGCTCTGAAAATTGAGGATTTTTATTTTTTATAGCAGGAAATGCACCCTGCAAACCCTGCTACATATATTTCCCCTATTTGCTTTAGCTGATTACAACTGCAAAACAATACATTTTATACTAACAGAATGTTATGTTAATACTACAGACTAAAGTCGAGATTGTCTCTCTGAAATAAAGCAAGTTGTAGGTAGAGCTTGACTGTTGAATAGCAATTGCAACAAATAAGATGGAAAAAAAAATCCAAAATGTTTAGATTTGGCTGATATGTTATTCTATGTCAAGATAATATAAAAGGTGTTTGCTGTCCCTTTAAGTTTTGACATAACTAGTGCTAGTAGTTTAATCTATTTTCCAGTTCTAAATTGGATTTTCACACAATTAGAAAATTCACCATAACAGTACCTTTATTTCTATATTTATTTCTTCCTTATTAAATACATTGACCTGAACCTTAATGAAAAATACTGACTGGGTGGCCAACCTTGGCACTCCAGATGTTTCCGAACTTAAAGTGAATGTAAACTCAACAGTGTCGCTTATTGCCATATTATCACTCTCAACAATTTAGGTGGACCTTAATTCATCATTTTTTTCTGTTTACTTGCTAATCCCAAATATATACCTTTGTATCTCATTTTTGGAGCCGAGATTCCTCCACCCGCCATTTGGTCCCTATATTTGGAAATGATTGACAATAGCGATTGCCAATCCGTTTTTTTACCCCGTGGCGTTCAACCCCTTTTTGGCAACGTCATGCGCTTATTCTGCGCATGCGTTAGCTTCTAATCCCCAGCTTCAGAAGTGATGCGTGTCCACGAGACGCGCATGCTCTGTAACACCTTCAATTTCAGACTCTATCAGCGGTATACAGTGAAGGCTATGTGATTAGTATTGTACAGTGCTGCTAAGGATACTGTGATTAGATGAATACATATTTTTCGGCTGCATTCGCTATCACAATAGTATTCAATTAACGGATACATTCATTGAATACTAGATAGCGCTTTGAGGAGGTCGGATGTTAACGCATGCGCAGCCTGTCTATCCTACTTTCACGCTTGCGCACATTAAGTATTTAGTTTTTAAACGCATGCGCAGATTAAGTACAAATGTTTTTCACGCATGCGCAAAGTAAGGGCATCACGGGTGCGCGCATCAGAGATACGTATAGAGTAGGTGAGACCACTCTATACGTCACTCTCTGCAAAACAAGGAAGTGCCTTATGGGAGGAGTTGTGGCTCAAAACGGAGCGAAGTTAGTAATTAAAATATATTATAAATTATTATTATTATTTTTTTTTAAAGTTCACGGTTTGAATAAACATGTCTAATATAAGTATTAGGAGCCTTCAGTAGCTTGTAAATTGACATTCACTTTAATTTCCCATGATGCTTGACTGCACTTCAGAGTACCTAAGCATCATGGGAAATGAAGTTCTGAAACATCAGGAGTGCCAAGGTTCACCATTACTGTTATAGACTATAGAACTATAATTCAATTGATTGGACTTTACCTGAAAAATATTTTTGATATCTCACCCCATTTCCATTTACAACTTCTCCATAACAATAATCTTGCTATATAACTCCTCCTACTGATCTATATCCACTGACTCTATAGCAGATACACTCGTATAAGTGTAAAAACAGTTTAAATGAGTCAAGATACTAAGGCTGATAACTAGTCACTCATGTTTATTAGCTGACAACACTAATAGTATGTTATTTCAGGATTTACTAAAGGAGATGGGAGAAATTCCCTTTTTTATTTATAAACTTTTATTATTCTTTATATTCATATACAACCAGTATCTTACATAAAATATTGTTATTGACAAATTAAAATATCTGGTTACGTATTTAATGACAGTAATACAAACAAACAGAGATCTTCATAACAGTGTTTGTTTCGCCCATCACATTGCTTTACTTTAATTCCATAGTGCTTTACCCGATATCATAAAGTCTGTATCATCATCAAGTCCATATAAGGCATTATAAACTACATCTTGAAATAAAAAATTGGTTGTCAGCACTATTTATTATTGTCATTTTCATGACTGCCTGTACTGTGCTGAAGAGTATATATATATATATATATATATATATACATATATAAATAACATATATATATATATATATATATATATATACACACACATATATATATATATATATATATATATATATATATATTATAGACACATATTCATATATATATATAGATATCAAAATAACAAGAGTATTGCATTGAGCAATGATACTTTTTTTATTGGACTAACTATACATTTATAAGATGACAAGCTTTCGGAAGAGTTCCTTCCTTTATCAAGTCTGAAGCAATACTAACCAATTCAATGGAATTTACAGATTGTATCTTAAAACACAGAATAGCTAAGAAGACAGTGCAGGGAGAGGAGGAGGTGTCGTAAAAATCATGAGGGGGGCTTAGGTAACAGGCAGACAGTGTCCAGTGTAGGAGAACAGACAGGGGAAATATATAGCTTTACATAGAGCATATACTGACATAAAGTTATATATCAACATTGAATCAATATCTATAGAGATGTGAAATTGTATATACAGGGGGAATACAAAAGTTAAGAAAAGACAAAAGTGTGGACATAGGCTTACCTGTGTACCTATGTATAAAGAATGTGGAATATACAATGTAATTGACTAAATGAAAGTACATTACAAAAATTTTTGATAATGTGTTAAGAATCCAGAGTCCACATTTAGTCCAGAATTAAACAGGTTGAAGTGCATTATCATTTTCATTTCAAAGGTTTTTCTTTCCATGGTGTTATTGAAGTTGCCTCTGAGAATTTTGATTTTGAGGTTTTGGATGGAGTGGTCAGGTTGGGTGAAATGGTGACCAACAGGGGTGCAGTATTTTGTTTCACAGTGGTTTTTGATTGAGTGTCTGTGTAAGTTCATTCGAAGGTGCAGTTTTTGGCTTGTTTCTCCAATATAGCATCCCATTTCACATGCAGTGCAATGTATCATGTATACCACATTTGCAGATATACATGAATATGCCCCTTTAATGTTGTAAGATTTATTATTGTGATTTACTGTGCTGCTTTCACAAACGTGTTGACACAGTTTGCAGCGAGCTTTATAGCAGCACTTGGTTCCATTCTGAGTGTTCTTTTTCTCAAGGGGTAGCTTCCTATGTACCAGTTTCTGCTTTAGGTTAGGTGCTTGTCTGTATGCCAGGATTGGGGGTTTTGGAAAGATTTTTTTGAGTGTGGGATCCTCTAAGAGTAGTGGCTGTAAGTCTTTTATGATTTTTCGTATCCCTTCCACAGCAGGGTTGTATTTGACTACTAGTGGGATACGTGATATGTTTTTCTTCTCCCTGTATTGTAGTAAGTGTTCACGTGGGGTATTGAGGGCAGAGTTAATTTTTTTATTTATAATCCTTGTTTTGTAACCTTTTTCTCTGAATGATTGGGACAATGTGATGAGGTGTTTGTCACGGTCCTTGGTATCTGAACAAATTCTGTGGTATCTTGTAGCCTGACTGTAGATTATGGATTTTTTAATGTGATTGGGGTGGGAGCTGGAGCTGTGGAGGTAGCTGCATCTATCTGTTGGTTTCCTGTATACAGATGAGTGCAGTTTGCCATTTGTGATGGATATTGTTGTATCCAGGAAGTTGACACAGTCTCTAGAAAAGTTCATTTTAAGCTTGATTGATGCATGAAATAGATTAAATGATTTATGAAAATGTTCAAGGTTTTTTTCTCCTTCTGTCCATATGATGAAAATATCATCGATGTAGCGAAAGTATTTGAATGGTTTGTGAGGGTGAGGCCCTTAGTTATTAACACCACTAGCTTTATAAAAGACACCACTGATTTTCTTAACAAAATCAGCCAGATAACAGAATTGCCAGAGGATACTATACTTGTGACAATGGATGTGGAATCCCTGTACAGCAATATTCCACATAAAGATGGTATTGATGCCTGCTTAAACTTTCTTTCCTGCAACAGCCTTAACCAGACATATAGTGCTTCTACAGTCAGTAAACTTACAGAATTTATACTTACTCACAATTATTTCATCTTCAACCACTCCATCTACTTACAAATCATGGGAACAGCCATGGGCACCAAAATGGCACCACAGTACGCAAACCTCTTCATGGCTGACTTAGAACAGAGATTCCTAGCCACTCACCCTCACAAACCATTCAAATACTTTCGCTACATCGATGATATTTTCATCATATGGACAGAAGGAGAAAAAAACCTTGAACATTTTCATAAATCATTTAATCTATTTCATGCATCAATCAAGCTTAAAATGAACTTTTCTAGAGACTGTGTCAACTTCCTGGATACAACAATATCCATCACAAATGGCAAACTGCACTCATCTGTATACAGGAAACCAACAGATAGATGCAGCTACCTCCACAGCTCCAGCTCCCACCCCAATCACATTAAAAAATCCATAATCTACAGTCAGGCTACAAGATACCACAGAATTTGTTCAGATACCAAGGACCGTGACAAACACCTCATCACATTGTCCCAATCATTCAGAGAAAAAGGTTACAAAACAAGGATTATAAATAAAAAAATTAACTCTGCCCTCAATACCCCACGTGAACACTTACTACAATACAGGGAGAAGAAAAACATATCACGTATCCCACTAGTAGTCAAATACAACCCTGCTGTGGAAGGGATACGAAAAATCATAAAAGACTTACAGCCACTACTCTTAGAGGATCCCACACTCAAAAAAATCTTTCCAAAACCCCCAATCCTGGCATACAGACAAGCACCTAACCTAAAGCAGAAACTGGTACATAGGAAGCTACCCCTTGAGAAAAAGAACACTCAGAATGGAACCAAGTGCTGCTATAAAGCTCGCTGCAAACTGTGTCAACACGTTTGTGAAAGCAGCACAGTAAATCACAATAATAAATCTTACAACATTAAAGGGGCATATTCATGTATATCTGCAAATGTGGTATACATGATACATTGCACTGCATGTGAAATGGGATGCTATATTGGAGAAACAAGCCAAAAACTGCACCTTCGAATGAACTTACACAGACACTCAATCAAAAACCACTGTGAAACAAAATACTGCACCCCTGTTGGTCACCATTTCACCCAACCTGACCACTCCATCCAAAACCTCAAAATCAAAATTCTCAGAGGCAACTTCAATAACACCATGGAAAGAAAAACCTTTGAAATGAAAATGATAATGCACTTCAACCTGTTTAATTCTGGACTAAATGTGGACTCTGGATTCTTAACACATTATCAAAAATTTTTGTAATGTACTTTCATTTAGTCAATTACATTGTATATTCCACATTCTTTATACATAGGTACACAGGTAAGCCTATGTCCACACTTTTGTCTTTTCTTAACTTTTGTATTCCCCCTGTATATACAATTTCACATCTCTATAGATATTGATTCAATGTTGATATATAACTTTATGTCAGTATATGCTCTATGTAAAGCTATATATTTCCCCTGTCTGTTCTCCTACACTGGACACTGTCTGCCTGTTACCTAAGCCCCCCTCATGATTTTTACGACACCTCCTCCTCTCCCTGCACTGTCTTCTTAGCTATTCTGTGTTTTAAGATACAATCTGTAAATTCCATTGAATTGGTTAGTATTGCTTCAGACTTGATAAAGGAAGGAACTCTTCCGAAAGCTTGTCATCTTATAAATGTATAGTTAGTCCAATAAAAAAAGTATCATTGCTCAATGCAATACTCTTGTTATTTTGATATCTAAATCTCTGGACTAACATGGCTACTCCAATCAACGTATATATATATATATATATATATATATACATATATAAATAATATATATATATATATATATACACACACACACACACACATATATATATATATATATATATATATATATACACACAAACACATATATATACTGTATATATATATATATATACACACACACACACACACACATATATATACTGTAT